>NC_134691.1:237377667-237677667 GCF_050947455.1 Rhinoderma darwinii
GTGTGCTGCAAAAAAGCTCAATCATGTCAGAAACACCGATGTAAGGTAACTGACAAGTATAAAATAGAGTTACATACCAAGAGACATGGTCGCACATAGGGAAGACACCCGCACCCGATGTGCGTTTCGGCAAATGCCTTCGTCTGGGAGTCTATTTTTTAGCACCATTTATTTCATTCTTTTTAGCGCTATGGTGACCAAAAAACATAGATTCTGGGGTTCTAAATTCATTTTTTAACGCCGTTCACTGTGTGAGTCAAATAATGCTATCTTGTTTCGGACTTTTACGGATGCAGCGATACCAATTTTTTTTTACAATGTTTGGGGAAAAATGGTAAAAGTTTTCTTTTTAACTTTTTTTTGTAACTTTTTTTTTTTTTTTACACTCCTGAAAATGTATCTAACGCTGTTTCCGTAACTCGACCATGTAACCAGGAAGTGGCTGGAAGACAGCAGATCCGGGTAAGATAGAACAGGGTTTTGGTGGCCCCATTTTAGAGATAGGTGCGGGTCCCAGAGGTGGGACCCACATCTATCTGACATTTATGATGTATCCTGTGGATATGTCATAAATGTCATTCATGGGAAGACCCCTATAAATGCTGTGGTCGCTATTGACCGCGGCATTTACCTAGTTAAACGGCCAGGAACAGCGCCATCGCTGTTCCTGGCCATTAGAACAGCGTGTCAGTGTGAGCCCACTCCAAACATCATCCCCTCCCCGCCCAGTTGTTCCGGCACATAACGGGTCGGGAAGGGGTTAAGTAAGAAGCGGACAGGGGGCCCGGCGCTGGCGGGTACCTTGACTGCCGACTATAAGACGCAGGGACTTTTTATCAAGATTAATTTTTGATAAAAACTGAGTCTTATAGTCCGAAAAATACGGTATATAAAAATTATGACTAAGTGGTAATGCACAAAAATAAATTAAAGTGAAAATAGCAAATGAAAATCCACATTCAATAAAGAAAAATGAAAAAAAAAGGAGAACAAAAGAAGGAGAAAAGAGAAGAAAATAAAATAAAGAATAGAACAAAGAAGACATAACTGGGTGGAGTACCAAATGTATAGGGTGGGCAATTTATATGGATACACCTAAATAAAATGGGAATGGTTGGTGATATTAACTTCCTGTTTGTGGCACATTAGTATATGGGAGGGGACTTTTCAAGCTGGGTGTTGACCATGGCGGCCATTTTGAAGTCGGCCATTTTGTATCCAACTTTAGTTTTTTCAATGGGAAGAGGGTCATATGACACATCAAACTTATCGAGAATTCCACAAGAAAAACAATGGTGTGCTTGGTTTTAACGTTACTTTATTCTTTCATGAGTTATTTACAAGTTTCTGATCACTTATAAAATATGTTCAAAGTGCTGCCCATTGTGTTGGATTGTCAATGCATCCCTCTTTTCCCACTCTTCACACACTGATAGCAACACCGCAGAAGAAATGCCTCGCAATCTGACCCCCTTAGACTTTTATCTTTGGGGTCATCTGAAGGCAATTGTCCATGCTGTGAAGATACGAGATGTGCAGCAACTCAAACTACGGATACTGGAAGCCTGTGCTAGCATTTCTTCTGCAGTGTTGCTATCAGTGTGTGAAGAGTGGGAGAAGAGGGTTGCATTGACAATTCAACACAATGGGCAGCACTTTGAACACATTTTATAAGTGGTCAGAAACTTGTAAATAGCTCATGAAAGTATAAAGTAACGTTAAGACCAAGCACACCATTGTTTTTCTTGTGAAATTCTCGATAAGTTTGATGTGTCACATGACCCTCTTCCCATTGAAAAAACTAAAGTTGGATACAAAATGGCCAACTTCAAAATGGCCGCCATGGTCAACACCCAGCTTGAAAAGTTTCCCCCCTCCCATATACTAATGTGCCACAAACAGGAAGTTAATATCACCAACCATTCCCATTTTATCTAGGTGTATCCATATAAATGGCCCACCCTGTACATCGTTACACTCAAATAGTGCTTATACTCAACAACTTCTGGCACCTCCAAATAATAATGTAGATAAAACCCAATCTCCACATATATAATACTTATATATAAGCCCTATCCATATAGGCTGCGAAAATGGCACCTCTGCAGAAGTCTTAGATTGCAAGAAAGATCTTTATCCAATGGCTGAATAATGTAATCCTCAGTAAATAAAGCAGAATGACACAAACCAAATCAGAGCACATTACTCTCCTACGCGCACAGAGATCCTACACATCAGAGATCACAACACACATTTTATTCCAGAAACGGAGCAAAACTAACCATTGCCTTTAGGCAAGACAGTCTGTAGAGCCATGATCTATTTACATTCTCATTTAGCGAGGGCTCTCTGTATATTCCCACCTCTGCTTCCAAGTGAGACTTTGTCGATTCCCCTAAATTTGAGAAGCCTCTAATTACATTGATGATGTTCTCTGATATGATAAGGTATTGTTTTAAGTTTCATCAGTTCTTCCAAATCCTGTGTCTTCATTGTTCCATTTATATCCCTCACATGTTCCAAGATTATGACACGCAAATCTCTTGATATAAGGCTCACATATATCAGCCGGCATGGACATATCGCAGAGTAAATCACAGCAGTTGATTGACAAGTGATGTTGTGACAAATCTTGTATTCTTTCAAAATTGAAGAGTCAACAAAACTTTGAGACCTTAGCCTTAGTGAGCAAACTCTGCAGTCTCCACAGGGGTACGATCCCTATCTGGGACCATGTGAATAAAAAATAAACCCTGATGTAGGGGCTACATAATGGCTCTTCACCATTATATCTCTTAAATTCAGTGATCTGTGTGGGGTAATGGATAGACATTTTGATAGAGCTGGGCTAAGATCTCTATCAGTGTGGAGAATTGGCCAAATAAAAAATGGCCTTCATTTCACGCCATCGGGCATGATATTCAGTAATGACTCTTACCTGATCCGCTTTGTCCCTCATGTTTGGGTATCAATAAATCATTTATTGGATTGCTCCTTGCTCTCTTATAGTTTTTAGCAATATCTCTTGTCCTATAGCCTCTAGCTTGGAATCTCCTAGTTAGTCTTGTGCTTGACTCTCAAAAGCAGGCTCAGTTGAGCAAATCCGGCGTACCCTCAGGAATTGCCCTGTGGCAACAGCTCTCAATTTGTGTGGAGGGTGAGATGATTTAGCATTGAGGAGAGAGTTAACAGATATCTCGTTCTTAAAAATGTCAGTGACAATCAGCCCAACTGAGGCTTTCACAAATTTGATGACTAAAAACTCAATATTCACCCCACTCATTTTAGATGCCGGGCGGTTATTGAGCTGACTGTCATACAAAACTGCAAGGAAGTCTAGAAGTTTTTCTAAATCTCCATGCTATAGGAACTAAATATCATCTGTGAAGCGCATCCATACAAGGATGTCTCCATCATCTGACTCAGGGAAATATATATTTTGTTCCCAAAAGCCCAGCAAGAGGTTGGCATATGAGGGTACACATGTTGCCCCCTTTGCCACACCTCAATAGCGATCTTTGAAGAGAAAAAGATTATAATGTAATAGAAATTCCGGCAGAAGGATTAGTAACTCAATCAAATCTGATTTCTAGATATGTTCTTCTCAAATAGAGCCGAGTTTCTTTCTATTCCATAAAGAGTTCCTCTAATCTATTAGGAACTTCTGCAGAATCATGAAAAGAAGAGGGAAGCTCAACTACCACAGGTTTCAAATAATGGTTAATGAAATGACAGACCGGTTCACACAGTCTGCCTCTTCCTAAAACTATTGGTCCACCATGTTTTTATGGATCTTGGGAAGCAAATATAAAGTTGAACTTATTGGCTTCTGCACTACCAAACCCTCAAATGTAGAATTCAGAGTGATGTTCAATTCAAATTCTCTACACAAGATCTTGTCCAGCTCAGTTTTAAACCTATTGAGGGGACAGGTTTCCAATTTTTGATAACATGACACATCATTCAACTGTCCAAATACTTCCTTCTCGTATTTATCTGTAAGCCATATCACCACGCTATCCCCTTTGTCTGCTGGCATAATAACAAATGCCTTAAGGTTGCGCAATTTTTGTAATGACTCTCTCTGCACTCCATTGAGGTTATCATGTGTGTTGTGTAAGGGTAGTTTCTTCATTTAATTCATGACCAGCCTCACAAAAGTGTCCACTGCAGGACACATAGACAAAGGGGGGAAACGTGGTATGGCGCCTTTTTATCTCGGGGGAAAATTCTGTTCACCAGTCCTTGTCCTCCAAAATGTTAAGGGTCTTTTGTTCCTCCCTATCTGGAAAAAGATGAGTATCATGTCTCGAAAAATGTATCTTAAGTAATAATTAACGTGCGAATGGGTAGACATCCTTAATCGATCCTTGGTTTCTTGTTCCTGAGGTTCATGCCAACATTTCGAACTATGGTCGGTCCTCTTCTTCCCTCTATAGGTCCTGGATTGTGTTCCCGATTGGGGCGTTTGCCTAAAAAACGTCTAGCAAAGGATGCATCATTGGTAGATAATGATGTATAATCTGATCGTGGTTTCAATCTATACCTAGGTCGAGTGGGATGCATCTGATTCCACTTGAATACACGGTTTTTCCGATAATCCATCATATCACGCTGGAATTAAATTTTTTTGTTTTCAATTGTTGTATATCTGTTCCCAATACAAGAAATCCTTTTCTAAGGCTACATTCACATCCGACGTGGACCAGTGCGGGCCGCGATGTCACTGATCCCCCACAGACTACAGTCTGTGGAGGGATGCGTGACACACAATAAAATAGGACATGTCCTATTTTTCAACGGAGCATTCACATGCTCTGTTGAAACAACGGTCATGTAAACGGCTCCATTGAAACGCATGGGTCCGTGTGACGGCCGTTGTTTTAACTGCCATCACATGAACAAGATTCACGTTCGTGTGAACGAGCCCTAATTCTTTTTCAAATATCTCCATTGCCTCCTTAGTTAATTTCAATCTCAATTCCTGTTGTAATGGTTAAATTTCCTTTTCTAGTTCCCCTAAATTCTGCTTGTCCAACCCAATGAGAATTTTTACCATTGTTTTGGAACAAATCTTTCAAGCTTCTTCCCATCTTTGTCTGAATATGTTGCCATCTACAAGGAATGAGGGAGCAATCTGTACCCTTATACCTCTGGGGATAATATCCTTACTCAGATAATGCCCTTGGTGCTGTGCATCTGAGCTGTACCAACTTCCGGACGCCAGGAGCGTCATCACTGGGATACCGACTGGCCTCTCTCCTTTGCCATATTGGAGAACACAGTGAGGTAATTCACTTAATTGAAAGTCCAGCCAGGTTAGTACTATGTAAACTCCTACTGCACACTGATCCAGTGCCCCCTGACGAAGCTGGGAGCGAAACGTGCATTGCGGGGCTGGCCAGTGTGACGGCAGTTACTATGGCATATGGTGGGTGAGGCTGACTTATGTATTGAACTTGTGTATTGAGCATGTAATTGTCATATATATCATTACATAATACTTTTTGGGCAACTTTGCATATATATCTTATACTTGATGTTTGGTATGGTACTATATATACAGCTTTATTAGTGAATTTGTAAAACCACAATTTTTTTGTCCTGTCTCATATATCACACTGTCCTGTTTGTATGCAAATTTATTGCATACTGTATTTTATTGGGTGCTTCTAATGGCTTGTACAACTATTGCTAAAGATCAACTTTGGAATTTACTTACTGTTAAACTTTAGCTGTTTTATCCATGCAAAAACTGTGTCAAATGACTGCCACTAGGTTTCTTCATTCCTATAATCTGCTGTCCACTCCCTGTTGATAAGCAAAATCCATCTCTAGTTACAGAGCAGAGGAGACAGACTGCAGGAAGTGGGGTGTGTCTCTTCACAGCCTGCCCATAGAAGTCCATGAAGGGGGAGCAGAGTGAGGGAGACACACAGACGCGCTCCCCTCAGACATCTATGGAGAGGGGAGCATTAGGAGGAAGTAGGGAGAGAGAGACCCAGACACGATGCCAATAGAAATCTGTGGAGAGGGCAGGGGAGAGGGAGAAGTGTAGGGACACAGACTGCTGGTAAGTGTTCTCTTTCTCCCCAGTGCTGGATTCTCAGCTACACTGCTTATTACTGCTGTATAATCTCCTCCATGCTGATGCAGCTTCTATATATGGATAGAGATAGAAGAGCAGAATTATCCTCTTCTCTTTGTGCTGTGTATGGTGAAGGTTATAGTTAGTACAGTTGAAAAAAGACATATGTCCATCAAATTCAACCAAGGGATGGAAGAAAGGGAAAGGATGGGAGAAGCTGTAGAACTTGTTTTATGCATTTAAAAGACATATAGCCGTTAGGCTTCACCCACTAGCTCAGAGAAAACTGACAATTAGAAATGAATCCTGCAGAGGGGAAAATGGCAAAAAACTGGCACATACAAGTCATATAATAAACAGAAATAGTGTTATTTCTCATGTACACACATATGGCAGCTTATTCTGAAAAGTACCTGAAAAGTTAGGTACACTTTAAGTAAAAAATAGAAGTGTTAATATATATTTTTTTATCAATTAACAAAATGCAAAGTGAATGAACAGAAGAGAAATCTAAATCAAATAAATATTTGGTGTGACCACCCTTTGCCTTCAAAACAGCATAAATTCTTCTAGGTGCACTTGCACAAAGTCATGGATTTTATAAGATTTTAGTCAGTTGTATGATTAACCAATTATAACAAACAGGTGATAGTGATCATCAATTTCATATGTAGGTTGAAACACAGACCTTGCTGATGCAGTATAACCATCTTGTGCCTTGTTGCTGTGCTCAGTCTTGCCATGGTGGACCTGTGACATGAAACTGTCTTCCACAAACTCACTTTTGTACCAGAGTTTGGCAGTTCCTCATCCAGTTTTAAGCCTCCTACACAGCTGCTTCTGTTACAGTTGATGAGTGTGTTTCAACCTACATATGAAATTGATGATGATTATCATCTGTTTTGTATAATTGGTTAATCATACACCTGACTATAATCCTATAAAATACATGACTGTGCAAGTGTACCTAGAAGAATAGATGCTGTTTTGAAGGCAAAGGGTGGTCATACCAAATATTGATTTGATTTAGATTTCTCTTCTGTTCATTAATTTTATTTTTTGTTAATCGATTAAAAAAAATGAACACTTTTCTTTTTAAATCATTCTTACTTTGCAGCATTTTTCCACAACTGCTTAAAACCTTTGCACAGTGCTCTACTTTCTCCTGACTTTCTTTAATTTCCTTTTATGGAAGGAACATTGTTAGGACCCTTTTACAATACGTTTATTGCACTACGTTAGACAAAAACGCCGGGAAAAGCTCCCAGCGTATACTTTAAACATAGCCTGTGACCGCTGCCTAAACAGTGACATCCATCACTACAGAGTCTAATGGTATACGTTAAATGCATACATCATAAACTTTTGTGATGTTGTTCATGACATATACACTACCGTTCAAAAGTTTGGGGTCACCCAGACAATTTTGTGTTTTCCATGAAAACTCACACTTATATTTATCAAATGAGTTGCAAAATGACTAGAAAATATAGTCAAGACATTGACAAGGTTAGAAATAATGATTTTTATTTGAAATAATAAATTTCTCCTTCAAACTTTGCTTTCGTCAAAGAATGCTCCATTTGCAGCAATTACAGCATTGCAGACCTTTGGCATTCTAGCTGTTAATTTGCTGAGGTAATCGGGAGAAATTTCACCCCATGCTTCCAGAAGGCCCTCCCACAAGTTGAATTGGCTTGATGGGCACTTCTTGCGTACCATACGGTCAAGCTGCTCCCACAACAGCTCTATGGGGTTGAGATCTGGTGACTGCGCTGGCCACTCCATTACAGATAGAATACCAGCTGCCTGCTTCTTCCCTAAACAGTTCTTGCATAATTTGGAGGTGTGCTTTGGGTCATTGTCCTGTTGTAGGATGAAATTGGCTCCAATCAAGCGCTGTTCACACGGTATGGCATGGCGTTGCAAAATGGAGTGATAGCCTTCCTTATTCAAAATACCTTTTACCTTGTACAAATCTCGCACTTTACCAGCACCAAAGCAACCCCAGACCATCACATTACCTCCACCATGCTTGACAGATGGCGTCAGGCACTCTTCCAGCATCTTTTCAGTTGTTCTGCATCCCACAAATGTTCTTCTGTGTGATCCAAACACCTCAAACTTCGATTCGTCTGTCCATCACAGTTTTTTCCAATCTTCCTCTGTCCAATGTCTGTGTGCTTTTGCCCATATTAATCTTTTCCTTTTATTAGCCAGTTTCAGATATGGCTTTTTCTTTGCCACTCTGCCCTGAAGGCCAGCATCCCGGAGTCGCCTCTTCACTGTAGACGTTAACACTGGCATTTTGCGGGTACTATTTAATGAAGCTGCCAGTTGAGGACCTGTGAGGCGTCTATTGCTCAAACTAGAGACTCTAATGTACTTGTCTTGTTGCTCAGTTGTGCAGCGGGGCCTCCCACTTCTCTTTCTACTCTCTTTAGAGCCTGTGTGTGCTGTTCTCTGAAGGGAGTAGTACACACCATTGTAGGAAATCTTCAGTTTCTTGGCAATTTCTCGCATGGAATAGCCTTCATTTCTAAGAACAAGAATAGACTGTCGAGTTTCACATGAAAGCTCTATTTTTCTAGCCATTTTGAGAGTTTAATCGAACCCACAAATGTAATGCTCCAGATTCTCAACTAGCTCAAAAGAAGGTCAGTTTTATAGCCCCTCTAAACAGCAAAACTGTTTACAGTGGTGCTAACATAATTACACAAGGGTTTTCAAGTGTTTTCTAATCATCCATTAGCCTTCTAACACAGTTAGCAAACACAATGTACCATTAGAACACTGGCGTGATGGTTGCTGGAAATGGGCCTCTATACACCTATGTAGATATTGCATTAAAAACCAGACGTTTGCAGCTAGAATAGTCATTTAGCACATTAACAATGTATAGAGTGTATTTCTGATTAATTTAATGTTATCTTCATTGAAAAAAACTGTTTTTTCTTTCAAAAATAAGGAAATTTCTAAGTGATCCTAAACTTTTGAACGGTAGTGTACGTTAAACTGATATTTTTATAGTCTATGGGTGACGGATGCGAGTATTAGGCATCCATTTAACGTATACGTCATGAAAAGCTATTGAAAATCCCACGACGTATATTTTAAACATATGCCTACGGCACCCATAGAGTCCCGTGTGACAAAAACATATACTGCGTGGTATACATCTTTTACAGGATCTCGCAGGATGGCATAGTGCAGTCTATTATGAAATACAGTCCTTAAAAAAAAGGTATACTAACCTATACCAGCTGTAAGGATGTTAAAAAACACTATTTTGGCCTCTGCCAGGCTAATGGAAATGTAAGTGATGTGAACGGGGCATAAGATGGGTCCTGGCCCCAGCTAAAGCCATGATGTCGCTTATAATTAGCCTTGTTAACAGTTGTAATATGGCCATATTTTAGCATCTGCATGACTGTAACACCCAGAACCCCCTGCAGTTCTACTGAACTAAACTTAGATCACCATCATGTTGAACAATATGTTTTGAGTTGTTGTGCAATTCATTTTTGTTCCAAAGGCATTTAATAAGTTTGCCAAATATATTAGCATTGTACAACCTTCTTTATCTTTGAAATGTTCTCCAGCACGATGTTGAAAATTTTCACATAATTTATTCCGTAATATTGAATATTACATGTATTGACCGTTTTTTCTATTTTTTGTTTTGTTTTGTAAATTGCTCTAAAAGGGCTATTGTACTTCTTGTAAAACCCAATCATGGGGCATCAAATGAAGATAGCAATGGGATTTAGAGACCTTGACTGGTGACCACTAGCCTTTGATTGAAGGAACATCTAAGACGGTCTCACCAAATCATAGTGAAAAGATGACGCATGTCATAATGTATTATATTTTATTTATTATATTTTGCATACAGTACATTATGCCACCTCTAGGTTGAATATATTTCATGTTGGTTTAACTGAAACCCTGCACAAAATACTATAGGGCAATTCTTTCCTTTCTTTATTTACTATGGATTCCCCCAAATCAGAAATCCTTACGCCCTAATTCTAAAATGCCAAAATTTTAGCATGGGTGCTCATGCTGTGTATTTTTGACCTGTTTAGTACCTTTGCTCTTACACATATACACAGCGTTTTGTATTACTGTTTTATTGCCAATTGGTTTGGTAAATTGGTATAATGCTCTGTATGTGGGGATTGGAAGATTACTGCACAATTCTTTGTTTATGAATGCTTCTGGTTCTCTGTACTCTTTTCAATTTCATGTGTCAACAAAGTAAGAAAAAAAAAGTAACATATTTTTGTTTATTCACAATGTATGTGTTTCTTTAGATTATAATTCTTTAAAATAATTCTGTGATATTTAAATATTTTTACTTGTGTATTACTTTAACCTTCTCTTCAATATAGATGCAGAATACAGTTATGTGGCATTGATGGATGCAGACTACAAAAGGCACCCCAAAAATAAATATATTTCCAATATGATTAATTATACAATCGATGTGCAGTGGACACAATGCCTATCTTGGCATAATAAGCAATGGAACTCAGAAGACTGCTCCCCGCAGAAAGGAACCACAGCTGAAGTGTTTACTTGCAGGTAAGTTACTTTATGGAAAACCACTGCAGTTCTACTGCATGGCGACAATGTTTTTTATTTTTCTTCACTTGTTTTATTGCATATTATGCAATAAATAATGTCACAAAATAAGAGCGTTACCTCATATATTCAAAATACAAATGATCAGTACAGAGAAAAAAAAAGGTTTCTGGAGGACATCCATGTGATATGATCAGAATAAGCACATCGTAGTCAGAAAATATCCAATAATGCAGTCAGTATAAACAAAATATATCATATAAATCTGATAATGATTACTTATAAAAGAAAGTAGAAACCTGGAAAACCAGACAAGTAGTCACAGATTGAGATTGTCAGAAATGTTTGTCATTTGGTAGCATATTTAGTTTGGGAATTTTTATTATATTAGACAGTATTCTTAAGTACGTAATTTTTCGGACTATAAGACGCACCAGACTATAAGACGCACCCAGGTTTTAGGCAACAGAAAATAGGAAAACATTTCATATTTTACTACTTATACAAAGAAAAAAGTATTTGTTAAAAAAAAAAAAAATTGTTCTGTTTCACCACATTCTGAGAGCCATAACTTTGACATTATTTCATCGATTGAGCGGTGTGAGGGCTTATTCTTTGCAGGACGAGCTGTTGTTTTTATTGGCACCATTTTTTGGTACATACGATTTTTTTTATCACTTTTTATTTAATTGTTTTTTTTAGCTCTCAGTTGACCAAAAGACAACGATTCAGGGGGGGGTTACGCCATTCACCGTGCGAGTCAAATAATGCTATATTGAAATAGTTCCGACTTTTACGGATGCAGCAATACCAACTTTTTAAAAAATATATTTTTTTTACATTGTGCTTGGGGAAAAATGGGAAAAGTTTTTTTTTTGAACCTTTAAGAATTTTTTACACTCTTGAAAATTTATCTAACTTTTTTGTTTACATATTTTATTAGCTCCCCTAGGGGACTTGAACCAGTGATCGTTAGATCGCTGGCACAATACACTGCAATATATGGATGAGTTACGGAAACCGCGTAACTCGATGAGCTACGCTGTTTCCGTAACTCCCATAGTAGTGAATGGCAGTTACAGAAGCAGCGTAGCATGCGAGCTACGCTGTTTCTTTAACTACTATTCAGTTCTATGGAAGTTATGGAAACAGCGTAGCTCAGCGAGTAATGCTGCTTCCGTAACTCGACCATGTACACTGTGTTCGTTGCTACCGCGTTCCGGAATTTGTGTAGCTCGCGGTGCTATGCTGTTTCCGTAATTCCCATTCACTTCTATGGGTGTTACGGAAATAGCGTAGCTCAGTGAGCACTCGGCTGTTTCCGTAACTCCCGACCACCTAACCAGGAAGTGGCCGGAGCCGAGTAAGATAGAACGGGGGTTTAGCGGGCCCCGTTCTAGAGATAGGTGCGGGTCCCAGAGGTGGCACCCGCATCTATCTGACATTTATGAAATGTCCTGTGAATAAGTCATAGATGTCCATCATGGGAAAACTCCTATAAATGCTGCGGTCGCTATTGACCACGGTATTTAACTAGTTAAACGGCCAGGAACAGCGCAATCGTTGTTCCTGGCCGTTAGAACAGCATGTCAGCTGTAAAACACAGCGGACACCTGCAGTGTATGGCACGGGCTCAGAGCGTTAGCCCGCTCTGCTCCAAACATCATCCCCTCCCCGCTCCATGAAGTGCCGGCACATCATGGGTAGGGAAGGGGTTAAGTACGGAAGCGGTCAGCATCATCCACTTCTCTTCGTTACCACCCAGCTTCTAGCAGTGCACAGACACACAGCGTGTCCTCGCGAGATCACGCTGTGACGTCACTCACTTCCTCCCACAGGAACTTCATCGCGTCGGATGAGCGAGGACACGCTGTGTGTCTGAACTGCCAGAAGCTGGGTGGTAACGAAGAGAAGTGGATGATGCTGATTCGTCAGAATCATACACTTCTATTCACAACGCCCAGCTAGTAAAACAAGTAAAAACGCCCAGATGTACACACACAATACACGCCCACTTGGACATAACTTTAAACACGCCCAGTTGTACTTAAGAAAGGCTCATTTGCATAAATATAAAAATGGTCATAACTTGGCCAAAAATGCTCGTTTTTGAAAAAAACAAAACATTACTGTTATCTACATTGCAGCGCCGATCTGCTGCAATAGGAGATAGGGGTTTGAAAATCTGGTGACAGAGCCTCTTTAAGAATGTCTATTTAAAGCCCTGTGAATGGCAAATGTTTATGTATTTTACTACATATTTAATTAAAATTTCAAATATCTTCTAGAATCGTTAAATTAAATATAAGTGCAATAGTTAAATTCAGTCAGTGACTATTGATTGAAAGAATATTGGCTAGGTTTTAAAAAGAACCTGTCAATTTGAATATGCTATCTGATCTGTGGCCAGTATGCTATAGAGTAGGAGGAGCCCATCAGATTAATAAATAGTTTTGTTCAAAATGATTCAGAATAACCTGTAATTTATTCATTTAAAACCCTGCTCACTGTGCGCTAAAGAGTCCAGTAAGTGGTCTCAATCATTGATTGACAGCCTCCCCTGTATGTGAATACAGAAATAGCTGTCAATCACTGATTAACACTTCCCGCTAGACTCTTAAAGGGGTTATCCCAGAATCGATAATTATCACCCACCCACAGGATAGGTAAATTGTCTGACCACAGGGACCCCCACCGATCACGAGAACAAGACTCCTCTCCTTCTCACTGCACCCCACACAGTGAGGTGGAGCTTTAATGGAGCAGTGGTCGAGCATGCGCATGCAGCTCCATTCAATGTCTATAGGATTGGAGGAAACAGCTGATTACTGTACTGCTGTTTTTGTTATTCCCAAAGAGTTTGAGAAAAGCGGACTTGCTCAACCACTGCCCCATTCAATATCCTCCTCACTGCGGTTAAGAAGTGAGGAGTGTAATGTCCGTGGCTGCGGGCTGTCAGCTCCAGCCTCCCGCTGACAGCCGCAGCCACGAGTCGGCAAGCGCTGGCCCCAGCCTCCTCCTCAGGAGCTTGCATCCACTCACCTCCGCCGGAGCCGGGTGTGCGCGCACGTTCGTCCCCGCTCTTAAAGGGGAAGCGCGCGCACCGGACATCTTGAACGACCTTTGACCCGTGAGTACCCTGGGCTATAAGAGGGGTCCAGCCCCCTAGTTCGATGCCTGAGCGTTGTTAGTTTTCCCAGTCTGTCTTGCAAATGGTCCCTTAGTGTTTCCCGTTCCTGTTGTTACCCGTACCTTATTCCCCGTTCCTGTTTCCCGTGCTTTGCCCTAGTATCTAGTCGTGCCACATCCTGTGTCATCTGCCACGTCCAGAGGAATCTGCTACTTTCTGTGTCATCTGCCACGTCCGGAGGAATCAGCTACTGTCTGTGTCATCTGCCACGTCCGGAGGAATCCGCCACGTCCTGTGTCATCTGCCACGTCCGGAGGAATCCGCCACGTCTTGTGTCATCTGCCACGTCTGGAGGAATCCGCCACGTCTGGCGCAACTTGCGGCTCCTGTGTCATCCGCCACGTTTGGCGCCATCTGCTGCACCCATCTCATCTGTGCCAGAGCTGCGGCCACCATCTGGACTATTCAGGTACCCTTGTGCGGGACATTGTATTTCTGGGGTGTCCTGTTGTTTGGCCAGCTGCCTCCCCGCTGCGGCGGTACGACCTAGTGGGTCCACTAACCTGCTTCGTGACAGTACGCTCAGGCCATGGACTCCGCTGGTCAACCTGAGACGTTGACTACACAAGCCATGCTGGCTGAGATGGAGGATCTCCAGTCACGACAAGACCACCTCCTCCTGTCGGTGAACGCCATAGCCCATCGGCTGCTTGCTCCGTCCACAGTCATCACCGCACCCGTTCCTGCGGTTCCGCCTGCTACACCTCCTGTCTGTACCGGTACCAACCCCCTGTGTTTCTTGCCGCTACCTCCACGCTATGACGGAGATCCGAGGTCCTGCAGGGGATTTTTGAATCAGTGCCTGATCCATTTCAGACTACATGCCAGGTCCTTCTGCTCGGATGACGTCCGGATCGCCTTTATCATCTCTCTCCTTACCGGCAAAGCCCTGGCATGGGCCAATCCTCTGTGGGAACATCAGGGACCTGAGACCCGGGACTTGCAGTGCTTCTTACGGACCTTCCGCTCGATCTTTGAGGAACCCGGAAGAGTTTCTTCGGCTGTTGCATCCCTGCTAACCCTACACCAGGGAGACCTTTCCGTGGGCGAGTATGCCATTCAGTTCCGTATCCTGGCTGATGAATTGACCTGTTACAACGAGGCTTTGGTGGCTACATTCTGGCAGGGACTGTCTTCAGGGATCAAGGACGAGCTGGCTGCTCGCGATCTGCCATCTACGCCTCCCGCGTCGACATGAGGATCCGGGAACGTTCCCAAGAGGTTCTCCGGGAGAGAGAACTTCCTAGGCTGGATTCTGCTGTCCCGCAATCCTCCTCAGTCATCCCACCAGAGTACCCGATGCAGAGTAATTATGTTAAATTGTCTACCCAGGAGAAACAACACAGACGAACTTCTGGACTTTGTTTGTATTGCGGCCATGGAGGCCATATTGTGCGTCTGTGCCCCCAGAGGCCGGAGAGACCCCATTGCCTAGGATTGGTTGGGGAGACAACACTAGGTGGGACAGAATCTAACAGAGGATTCGCTTCCAAACTGACTATTCCTGTGACCCTGGTATCCGGCGACGGGACGCATCAAGTCTCTGCCTATCTTGACTCTGGCTCTGCTGCAAATTTCATCCAGAAAGAGCTTGTGGATCATCTTCAGCTGCCCACAGTTCCCCTGGAGACATCTTTGGCTGTGGCCTCAGTTAATGGACTGCCTCTGCCTGATCCCATTATCTCTAAAACCAAGCCGTTGAAGCTCCAGGTTGGAGTACTTCACTCTGAATTTATTTTGTTCCTTGTTTTGCCCAAGGCCATCAATCCTCTTCTGCTGGGCCTGCCTTGGCTTCGACTTCATGCCCCAGTCCTGGACTGGAATTCTGGTGAGGTTCTCCAATGGGGCTCCAAGTGCCATGGTCGTTGTCTGTTGCAGATCCATCCTGTCAAGCCTTCTCTGCCTCAGTCGCTGTCGGGACTGCCTCCCCATTTTGCTCAGTATGCAGATGTTTTCAGCAAAAATGAGGCTGAGACGCTGCCTCCACATCGCACCTATGACTGCCCCATTGAACTGGTTCCTAATGCCTCTCTTCCCCGTGGATGGGTATATCCTCTCTCCTTGCCTGAGTCTCTATCCATGTCGGCCTATATAAAGGAGAATCTGGAGAGGGTTTTTTTACGAAAATCTTCCTCCCCGGCCGGGGCTGGATTCTTCTTCGTTAAAAAGAAGGATGGATCCCTTCGTCCCTGCATTGACTACAGAGGCCTCAACCTGATCACAGTCAAGAACAAATACCCGTTGCCACTCATCTCTGAACTATTTGATCGCATACGTGGGGCCAAAATTTTTTCTAAGCTAGACCTGCGTGGGGCTTACAATCTAGTCCGGATTCGCCGGGGTGACGAATGGAAGACGGCATTTAACACCCGGGACGGGCACTACGAATACCTGGTGATGCCCTTCAGACTGTGTAATGCTCCAGCAGTGTTTCAGGAGTTCGTTAACGACATCTTCTGAGATCTACTCTATGTCTGTGTTGTTGTTTATCTCGATGATATTTTGATTTTCTCCCCAGATCAGACGACTCATCGGAGGCATGTTCGTCAGGTTCTACTACGATTGAGGGAGAATCATTTATACGCCAAGCTGGAGAAGTGCGTCTTAGAGAAGAGTTCTCTGCCCTTCCTGGGCTACATCATCTCGGATCAAGGCCTAAAGATGGATCCTGAGAAAGTGAAGGCTGTCCTGGAGTGGCCACGTCCCCAAGGCTTAAGGGCCATACAGCGGTTCCTGGGATTCACCAATTTCTACCGGCAGTTTATTCCTAACTTCTCTTCTCTGACGTCTCCCATCTCGACCCTTACCAAGAAGGGTGTGAACGCCAAAGTGTGGACTCCAGAGGCAGAGTCTGCATTTAATAGCCTGAAGAGTTCCTTCACTTCAGCCTCGATCCTCCATCACCCTGACGTATCTCGGCAGTTCTCACTGGAAGTGGACGCTTCCTCTGTCGGTGCAGGTGCACTTCTGTTCCGGAGGAGCTCCAAAGGAAAGGCTGTAGTTTGTGGCTACTACTCTAGACTGTTTTCCTCTGCTGAGCGCAATTACTCCATTGGAGATCGGGAGCTGCTGGCCATCAAATTGGCTCTGGAGGAGTGGAGACATCTTCTGGAGGGCGCTGCTCACCCCATCCTGATCTTCACCGACCACAAGAACCTCACTTACCTTCAGTCCGCTCAAAGACTTAATCCTCGTCAAGCCAGGTGGTCGCTGTTCTTCACACGTTTTCTCTTTGCGCTCCACTACCGTCCCGCGGACAAGAATGTGAGGGCAGATGCCTTGTCCAGATCGTTTGAGACGGAAGACACGGTGGAGTCCCTCCAGACCATCATAGACCCGTCCTGCATCGTCACTGCTAATCCTCTGCAGGTTAGAGACATCCCTCCTGGGAGGACTTTTGTTCGGTTGGCGGACAGGAGAAGAATTCTCCGCTGGGGACATAGTTCTAAACTTGCTGGGCACGCCGGTGTCCGTAAAACCCGAGACCTGATCGCTCGTCACTTTTGGTGGTCCACGCTACATAAGGATGTTCTGGACTTTGTCTCTTCTTGCACGGTGTGTGCCTCTAACAAAGTGACTCACAGCAAGCCTGCCGGCCTGCTTCAACCTCTGCCTGTACCCAATGCCCCCTGGCAGCACATTGCGATGGACTTCGTCACTGACCTTCCCCCCTCAGCAGGATGTAACACTGTCTGGGTGGTGGTGGACCGGTTCTCTAAGATGGCTCATTTTATCCCGCTGACTGGCCTACCTTCTTCTCCTCGTCTGGCAAGTCTCTTCATCCAGCACATCTTCCGCTTGCATGGCTTGCCTCTTCACATTGTGTCCGACCGGGGGGTTCAGTTTACCTCTAAGTTCTGGAGAGCCCTCTGTAAACTCCTGGATGTGAGATTGTACTTTTCCTCTGCCTATCACCCCCAGTCCAATGGGCAAGTTGAGAGGATCAACCAGATCATGGAAAATTATCTCCGCCATTTCATCTCTTCACAGCACGATAACTGGGTACAGCTTCTACCATGGGCCGAATTTTCTTACAACAACCACACAAGTGAGTCCACCACTTCCTCTCCGTTTCACATCATCTACAGTCAACATCCCAGAGTCCCTCTTCCTGTGTCGACTTCATCCCAGGTTCCCGCTGCTGACTCTGCATATGGGGACTTCCTGCAAATCTGGCAACAGACTCGGTCCTCTATTTTGCTGGCAGTAGATCGCATGAAGCGAAAGGCAGATACTAAGAGAAGAGAGCCGCCTCAGTATCTTCCGGGGACTAAAGTCTGGCTGTCCTCTCGGAACATTCGCTTGAAGATGCCCTCATACAGGTTCCCAGGTTCCTTGGACCATTCGAGGTCCTGCAGCAGATCAACCCTGTCGCCTACAAGCTTCGGCTGCCTCCTACCCTCAGGATTCCCAACTCCTTCCACGTCTCCCTCCTGAAGCCTGTGATCCTAAACCGCTATTCCAAGACTCCCAGCCCTGCGGTTGCTCCCAGCGGCTCCTCGGACATCTTTGAGGTAAAGGAGATCTTGGACACCAAGAGAGTGAGAGGAAAGACCTTGTATTTGGTGGATTGGAGGGGGTTTGGTCCCGAAGAGAAGTCCTGGGAGCCAGAGGAGAACCTCAATGCCCCTACTCTTCTAAAGAAGTTTCTCTCTCGCTCCGGTCCCAAGAAGAGGGGGCGTAAGAGGGGGGATACTGTAATGTCCGTGGCTGCGGGCTGTCAGCTCCAGCCTCCCGCTGACAGCCGCAGCCACGAGTCGGCAAGCGCTGGCCCCAGCCTCCTCCTCAGGAGACGCCAGCTCTTGCATTCACTCACCTCCGCCGGAGCCCAGACATCTTGAATGACCTTTGACCCGTGAGTACCCTGGGCTATAAGAGGGGTCCAGCCCCCTAGTTCGATGCCTGAGCGTTGTTAGTTTTCCCAGTCTGTCTTGCAAATGGTCCCTTAGTGTTTCCCGTTCCTGTTGTTACCCGTACCTTATTCCCCGTTCCTGTTTCCCGTGCTTTGCCCTAGTATCTAGTCGTGCCACGTCCTGTGTCATCTGCCACGTCCAGAGGATTTCTGCTACTTTCTGTGTCATCTGCCACGTCTGGAGGAATCCGCCACGTCCTGTGTCATCTGCCACGTCCGGAGGAATGCGCCACGTCCTGTGTCATCTGCCACGTCCGGAGGAATCCGCCACGTCCGGAGGAATCCACCACGTCCTGTGTTATCTGCCACATCCGGAGGAATCCGCCACGTCTGGCGCAACTTGCGGCTCCTGTGTCACCCGCCACGTTTGGCGCCATCTGCTGCACCCATCTCATCTGTGCCAGAGCTGCGGCCACCATCTGGACTATTCAGGTACCCTTGTGCGGGACATTGTATTTCTGGGGTGTCCTGTTGTTTGGCCAGCTGCCTCCCCGCTGCGGCGGTACGGCCTAGTGGGTCCACTAACCCGCTTCGTGACAAGGAGGAACGGGAGGTTTGGAACCCCATTTCTCGTGAGTGGTGAGGGTCCCAGGGGTAGGGATAAGTGATAATTGTTAATTCTGGTATAACCCCTTTAAGTCCAGAGTGAGCAGGGATTTAATGAATGAATTACAGGTTATCCTATATCTCTTCGCACAAAAATATGTATATGTGAATCTACTCAGCTCCTACTGCTCTATAACACGCTGCCCACATCTAAGACTGGATGTTTGACATAACGTGTTCCTTTTAAAAATACTAAACAGGTTCCACTAATTAACTGTTTTTGAAAAGCATTTGACAAATTCATAACAAGATTTTTTTTTTCTGTTTTTAGCTGTACACGGCTAGGTTTGTATACCTCTGCATGTAGACAAGTGTCATCTGATTTTAACATGGAGGATATCACACAGTTTTTAAGGTAAATGTGTATTTCAAATTTAATGAAGCCTTTCTATTCACATCTGCATTGGAGACTCCATTAGGAGCCTCCATTAACGACAGGTCAAAAACGCTGAAATGTTGCCCCATTTTGAAAGCCATAATTTAACTTATTTATTTTTCTGTTGACATAGCTGTATGCTTTTTTTTTTTTTTTTTATTGGGCAAGTTCTAGATTTTGTTTTGCACTATTTTGGAATCCATAGAACTCCAAATTGTATCACATTTTTTGGAGGAGGAATGGAAAATAATAGTAAATCTGCCATTGTTCACTATTTTCCTTATTATTGTAACTGAATCACTAGTTGAGCAATTCCCCAGAGTGCAAGTTATGGAATTGCTCTGTAAGCGAATCCCCAAAGGCAGCTAGAGACTGTCTGGAGAAAGCGTGCAGGTAATCAGCTACCTCAAGTCCATCACTACTCTGAACAGAAGAGTCTAAGGCTACTCTATGGTTTTCACCAGAGCCAGTGGCGTAACTATAGGGGTCGCAGCAGTCACAATTGCAATCGCCCCCTGCACCACATCAATGAAAAGTTACTATAGTAACTGAGGCCTATGTAATAAACTACAAGAGCCCCCATTCCCATAGTAACTAAAAGTACTTACCCTCTCTTTCCGGAGCGCAGCGGATATCCTGACGTCACAGCACTGTGCGCAGCGCATGACGTCTCAACGCTATGCGCTGCGCACAACATCCCGACCGTGGATGGAGTCAGGACCTCCGCTGCGGCCAAAGAGTAGGGTAAGTTTATTATTACTGTCTGCTGAAACTGATGGGTCGGGGTCCTACTCACAGGACCCCCGCCAACCAGCTGTTTTGAAGGGGGTGCAGCGCTCATACGAGCGTTACTTCCTTTTCATTCCGGTCACGTTTTTACACACTGAATCACTGACACGGACGTGTCAGCGATTCACAGTGTGAGCAAGTAAGGGAAATGAAGGTGAAGCAGCGCTTGTACGAGCGATGCACCCCCTTCAAAACAGCTGATTGGCGGGGGTCGAACCCCGACCCATCAGCTATTGATGGCCTATCTTGAGGATAGGCCATCAGTGTTTAGGGACTGGACAACCCCTTTTACGCCTACCATGTGGTAGGCTTAGATACAGGACCCCAGCAGACAGTAATCTTATACTGTATAAGATTACTGTTTGCTGGACCCTGTATCTAAGCCTACCTTAGACTTAGATACAGGGTCCAACAAACTGTATCACACATGCACTTGGGCCCTGTATCTAAGCCTACCATATGTGTTAGGCTGTGTTCACATCAGCGTTGCTCTTCCGTTAAGGGGTTCCGTCTGAGGTTTCAACCCAGTTGACTGTGCTTTTGATTGAAAACGACGGAACCCTGTCACAATGGTGACAAACGGAAACCTTTAGCAACGTTTCTATCACCATGGAGATCAATCGTGTGGCAAACAAAAGCTGAGGTTTCAGTTTGCCTTTCCGTTGAGGGGTTACCCAACGGAAACCTCAGACAGAAGGGCAGTGGTGATGTTAACCGGCCCATACGAAGGTTTTTTTTTGTGTTTGTGTTTTTTTAAAGGTTCGGTCATTGGACTACGTCAGATTCGAGGGTTGTGTGTATTTTATTTATTTCAAAAAACCTGTTTTTTCTATGTATTTGTATTTTTTTGAAACTTTATAACTACTGCCTTATTAATAGTTGCTGGCTGATTGACAGCGTCCATTACTAAGGAGGGTCTTAGGGTTAGACAGTGCGGAGGCTAACACTAGCCTCCGTTATTACCCAGGTACACACCACCACCAGGGGTGCCGGGACGACCCGGGTACGATCCAGTACCAGACCATCTGTAGTGACGGCTGGGCACCAGGGCGGCCGCAAGCTGGTATTATTAGGCTGGAAAAGGCCAAACACAGTGGCCCTTCCCAACCTGGTAATGTTAGGCTGCTGCTGCTGTGTTGTATCTGGCTGGTTATCAAAAATAGGGGGACCCCACGTCATTTTTAAAAATAAATAATTGGAAAGAACGATGTGGGGTTCCCCCATTTTTATAACTAGCCAGATACAACACAACAGCAGCAGCAGCCTAGCATTACCAGGGTGGGAAGGGCCACTGTTTTTGAGCTTTCCCAGCCTGATAAAAACAGCCTGCGGCCACGCCAGTGTCCTACCATCACTACAGATGGTTGGGTACTGGATTGTACCCGACTCTTCCCGTTACCCCTGGTGGCGGTGGGTACCAGGGTAATAATGTGGGTTAGTGTTAGCCTCTTCATGTCTAATATTAAGCCTTGCCTTGTCAATCAGTCAGCAACCATTACTAAGATGTAGTAATAAAGTTTAGAAAAATACAAAGACATAGGAAAAATATTTTATTAAACTAAAATTCCCACACAACCCTCATTAACCATTTTATTGAGAATAAAAAAAACGCCGTCATCGAGGTAGTACTCGAATCCAAAGTAGTTCAACAACCGAACTTGTAAAAAAACACAAACACACAAAATTACATAGTAACACATAAAAAAGCAAAACAATTATTATTGTTACCTTTCCTGGGTCCAGCGCTGGAACCGCAATGTCAGCGAGCTGGGCCCTATATCGAATCCTATCATGTATAATACTGTCTCCTCAGCCACTGTATCTAATCCTATCATGTGTGATACTCTTCTGCTGAGCTACTTTATCTAATCCCATCATGTGTGATACTGTCTGCTGAGCCACTGTATCTAATCCTATCATGTGTAATACTATCTGCTGAGCCACTATATCTAATCTTATCATGGGTGATACTGTCTGCTGAGCCACTTTATTGAATCCTATCCATAGCTATAGGGTCGTAGTGCTATAGATATGCTGTCTCCTTTATACACATATATATACACGAAAACACACATTTATTTGGGGGGGACATATGTATTGGGGCTTTTTCCCCTGACACTTCAAGACCTAGTGCTGCATCGCTGGGTCACTTAGGAGATCCAGCGATGAAGCTGGAAGCTGCGAGCCGTCGGCCATGAGAAGTTTGGGGGGGCCCAAGAAGAATCTTTGTATCGTTGCCCATGAGCCTTTAGCTACGCCCCTGACCAGAGCCCACCGCAAGGCAGGTTGGATTTGGCTGCTTAGAACCCAGGTTGCATTAACAGAATACATAATACATAATGCAGGCAATACCAGAACGGAATCCAGACAGACAGAGGGTAAACAGCAAACAGAGTACACAACCTGGAGAGACTGTAAGTCCAAATCAGAAAGCAGAAGAACAGCAGGAGTTGCAGAGGTCAAAACCAGCCGAGAGCAGAATGTCCAAATTAGTGAACAAAAGGGTTAATCTAAAGACGAAGCTGAGGTGCAGTTCAAATAATCCAAATAGTCAGGTGATACAGGGTGTAGCCAGGAGCTGGATCCGATACTTGCATACACAAGGAAATTCACAAGCAACAATGAAAGAACTGACCAGACTTAATTACTCCACCCTAGAAACTGATAGGAAGAAGACAGAGAAATTAGATTGTCTCTGCAACTTAAACCAGAGCCACCCAGAAGCTAAGCTAGTAGTCATGACAATTTCCTAACAATTATAAGGGTAATTACGATTATGGGGATACCATATTAATATTTCTTTGTCTTACCGTGGTTTACTAAGTTATTTTATTTACTTGCTATTAACAATTTTTTTAATTTAACTGGTTGCCGACACAGGACGAGTATGCTCGTCCTGAGCGGCGAGCACTTTGCGCATTAGGACGAGCATACTCGTCCTGTGTGACAGCCGTCTGTGCGCGTCTGTGCGCGCGATCGAGAGCGGGACAACGGCTGTAATACACAGCCACGGCCCCGCTCTGACAGCGGAGAGGAGAGAAACATCTTCTCTCCGCCGTTAACCCTTTGAACGCCGCGATGAAAGCAGATCGCGGCGTTCAAAGAGGGGGGACTGCACATTGATCGCGTCACAGAAAATAACTGTGACGCGATCAAAGCCCACAACTCATATGGCCAGACAGCCCAGGGTCCATTGAAGGACCCCAGGGCTGTCTGAACATATTTCCTTTTGTTAGGGCATACTGAGGTATGCCCTAACAACTGCCTGTGTACAATCAGTACACAGGCTAATGTACTGGCATATAGATCTATGCCAGTACATTACAGTTACAAAATAAAAATCAAAATGATAAATCCCTTTATGGGATTAAAAAAAAAAGTTAAATGAATGTAAAAAAAAAATTATGATAAATAAATAAATAAAAAGTTAAAAAAATACACAGAAACACACATTTTTTATAATAAATAAACTTTTTAAAATATAAGTCCCAAAACATGAAATAATATAGACATATTTGGTATCGCCACGACCGTAACAACCTGTACAACAAATCTATAACATTATTTATGATGATCGGTGTATGGTGTAAAAAAAAATATTAAAACTGCAGCGGAACTGCTTTTTTTCTGCATTTTCGCCAAAATAAAAATGTATAGAAATTAAACGATAATGTATTTGTACCAAAAAATGGTACCTACATAAAGTACAACTCGTCCCGCAAAAAACAAAGTCTCATACAACTACGTCGTACAAAAAATAAAAGAGTTATGAGCGTCGGGATGCAAAGAGGGGAAATGTTAAAAAATTGCTCTGTCCTCAAGGCCAAAATTTGGCCGTGTCCTTAAGGGGTTAACTTTATTTCTAATTTTTGATTAGTCAAATTAGGGTACTTGAAGCTGCGATCACCTGATTGCATATATAATGTTTTGGAATACTTTGTATACCAAATCATTCTTGTCTTGGAGTGTTACGCTGAAAGGCAGTCTATTAGGCCATGCTTCTGGTATATACTGCACTGATGGTAGACCTGTTGGCCTTTGATAGGCCCCTGAATGCCATTGTAGCACATCAGTAACCTGGGCTGATAGAGGGCTATCCCTTCCTTAGTCAAACTATAGGTGTCATAGTCACTATTGACTGTGGCATCTAAAGGATTACATGGCTAGGATCAGAGTTATCAACGATCCCAGCTGTTAAAACAGGATGTTGTCGGTCATCAGCACAGAGTGTTTTGGTTAGTTATGGGAAATTATGTTTGATGGCCCCATTGGAATCTTTGTACATCACTGTTGAATATGTTGGTGTTATATTGGTGTTATATTAGCACAGTAAATAAGCACCTAAATAAAGAGTGCCTGAGTGCAGTTAGCAGAAGAATGAGATACACAGGCGGCAATACTCGGGATGATGGGATGTATTAGTAGCTTTTCTCTGCCCTTTGATCTTTACCTATACAAACTGTGTAGTGAAACTGAGATAAAAAGATAAAAATTAACCCAATTATTAATAAGAATTATGTGGACACACAGGAATATACACCGTTTAGTCATAACATTAAAAAGTCATAACATTAAAACCACCTAGTATTGTTTTTGTCTCCCCTTGTGCTGCCAAAAGAGCTCCTGACTTAGTTGGGCGTCCAAGGATTGGACTTGTTTTTCTAGCACATCCGACAGATGCTCGGTCAGATTGAGATCTGTGGAATTTGAAGGACAAGTCAACATTTTGAACTCTTTATCATGTTATTCAAACCATTACTGAACAATTTTATCAGTGGCAGAGAGCATTAACTTACTCAAAGTGGCCACTGCCATTAGAGTATACTGTTGCCATAAATGGGTGTACTTGGCCTGCAATAATGTTAGGCAGGTTGTACGTGTCAAAGTAACATCCACATGAATACCAGGACTCAAGGTTTTTCAGCAGAACATTATCCAGTTCATTACACTGCCGGCTTGCCTCCTTCTTATTTTGCAACCTAATTCCATCTCTTCCTGAGATAAGTGATGCACATGCTCCTGTCGGCCCACATTATGTAAAAGAAAACTGTATGAATAGGAACTAATATTTGTATTTCTTATTTTTTATGTAGCACAACTAAAAATCTGGTACCGCCAGTCATCATTGTAATTTGCACTCTGCTCTACATTTTACTGATGTTTTTCGGTAAAATTAAGGACCAGCATGAATCGCAAAAAGATGGCTTTGTGTTTCTTCAAGATAATTCTCCAAATGACCAGCAGCAATATGCTATTATGGTTGATGTAGGTTTCCGATCTAGACCAAAGACTACATCTAAGGTAATCCGATCTAAGCTGAAATTTAAATGGATACTTAAACTAAAGCTCTATCCTTGACTACTATAAAAGATATATGATGGCAGAAAATTTTACTCGCTGTAAGTCGGATCTAGGCATCTGATGTGGCATAGTCCCAGCAGTTTAATTTAAAAATGTTTTTTTTTAATGAAATTATAGGCATATGGAGGTACAGTAGAGGCCCCATACACCTCTATGGAAGCCCGATTATAGCCCTGTACAAAACTGAACCGTAATACAGCCGCGTCTATAAGCTCTACTTCATAATTTCTAACATTGCATAAAAAACAGAGAGGACAAGCACCCTATGCTAGTTTCTGGGGGACTTCATCAAACGTGTCCCTTGTGCATAGGTGCACTTTGGAGTCATGCTCCTGGCTGTTTCTGTTGCAATATACTGTGTTGCATATATTGCATTATTATAAAATTCACTTTTTAACAATACAGTAATTGTATTGTGTAATTGTTTTACAAAAGTTAAGCTTGTGCAATATGATATCACTAATTAAATTAATATAAAGGAATGCCTAATCAATAATCTTGTTATAGGTTCACATTATTTTACATGGCGAAGATGGTGTTTCTGAAACACGTGAGCTGTGTTGTACAGACAAGCCTCTGTTTGAAAGAAATTCACGACACACATTTATAATGAGGTAAATTCATGTATACAGTTATATTGTTTTACTGCAACCTTGTAGGAATGATACTCATGGATACACATAGTTTGCTGCATAAAAATATGTCAATCCCAGTGATGAGCATGATGCACAGTGAATTGTACGTTTTGCTAGCAGATTTTATTTATTTTTCTCAGTGTACCTGAAAGTCTTGGGCCATTGTGGAAAGTTCACATTTGGCATAACAACAGTGGTTATTCCCCAAGCTTGTACCTTAGCCATGTGATGGTCAAAGACCTGCAAAGTGGAACCAGTTGGTTTTTTTATGCGGAATGTTGGCTGGCCATCGATGAGGGAGATGGGAAAGTTGAGCGTGAATTCACATCTGTAGGACAAGGATTAGGATTCAAAAGGGTAAGTAAACTTGTCACTTAACAAAATAAGATGGCCCTCCTTTATACCACTGTCTCAGAAACATTGGGGCACATTTATCAAAAGAAAAATGGTGCAAGTGACGGGCACTATGGGAGAGATGCATTAGGACTACGCCAGTCTTAATAAAAAACAAGCTAGAGTAAGATGCGACAAATGTATTACGAGGCAAATGCCTTGTAAAAAATTTGTTGCATCTTTGGCTGTTTGCGCGACATCAAATGAAATCTATCCCAGCCAGGAGCTGGCGTAGATTTCCACTATAATTTACACCAGTTTCTTGCCTAAATTAAAGTAAATACATCAGACCACGAGTGACCTTGCCCCTACTGCTAAGCTTTGCCCACTTTTCCAAAAGTGCAGAGAGCACGGGAAACAACACAAAAGTTGCGATTTTTAAAACTTTTGGGGCGTTGGCGAAACACCATAAAACTGGCGTAGGAACGTTGTTAACTTTTCCCCTATATGTTTGAACTACATCCACCATTTTTTTTAAAAATATTCAGCATTGGTTACAGCTGATTTAGAAAATGGGTCATAATATAGGTGTAGGTAGAAGTTGCACCAAATTCAAAACTTACGTTTGCTAACTATTCCTATATTTATGTAGTCCAGCCATAAGATGGCTCATGTCACCTGCTTAAAACGTAAGTTGATAATACAAAGAACAACGAAAGGGGTAAAATGTAAGGAAGTTTGAAAGACGTCATTTAGAAAAGTGAGTAGTTTATCATGTACAGCTGATGTATTATGTCTCTCTTTTGTGTACCAGCTCTTCTACTGCAAATTCACAGAATATCTGGAGGATTTCCATTTCTGGGGTTCTGTCTTCAGCCAGCCTTCTTACAGTTGGTTTTCCCATACACAACGAATAACAACATGTTTTGTCTTGTTATTGGGGTACATGTGCTTTAATGTTATGCTTATTCACTGGACACAAGAACAGGTATAGTACTCATTTTTGAGACAATTATATCTCACAGTTGTTTTGTACTGTCACAAACTAATTGTAAGATGTAAATTGTTGATTGTGAAGTTTTTCTTCAACCTTAATGTTGATTTATGGAACATCTGAATTCTGAAGGCATAGAACACAGCAGAGGTGTAGCTAGGTTTTTTTTCACCTGGTGGAAAGATTCAGTGTGGCACACATCCATCTGGAACTTACCATCCCTCACCACCAATTAAATGTAACATATTTTTTCTTTGCATCTCAACACAAGCAACAATACAAACGTTTTAACATATCACACACTATACAGTGGTTTCCATTATAAACAGAAACCAGGACAAAATAAGCCAGGCTGCGGCACAGACGGTTGGGCTGGGTAAAAGAACTCGAGGGCAGTTCTCATGTACATGTGCCAGGTCTGCATCATCTGCTGTCTTAAACGGACAGAGGCTGCTGTGTCAGTTTAAGAAAGCAGCTGATGCATTAAGTGTGCCGGGTCAGGCATCTGCCACAACAGCTGCTTTCCTGAATGACAGAGGGCCTCTAATAGACCGTAGGCCCTGGGCTGCTTCCCAAACTTGCTGCCTTCTTCCCACCGCCAACCTGCCTTGCCATGTCTATAATCAAAACCACCTTTTCTGAGCTAGCATTGACAATTAGATGTTGCCATTCCCCTGGTCAAAGGGCTGTGTCCTTACACACAGACAGTGTTCAAATATCGATGATAGTATCAGACTGTGTAGGGACACATTCTCTTGATAAGGCTAATGGTAACATCGTGTTGTCAATTGGGCTACAGCTACATGGACACTTTTTGTGAAATACAAGGATTTACTACAACAGACATGACAGGAGTGGTGACCTTATCTGTGCAGGTCCTTGGTGGGGTGGCGCTAGCTTCCCTGCCTCTGATGCTGTTCAATCAGTTTGAGAGGAGTTCATGCCCTGTTGGGTAACTACATCAAATTAGCATATAGTGAGCTAACACAACAGTGCGTCATAACTCTGAAACAAGGGGCCCCAGGAAAAAAAGAAGAACAGAGCTGGAATTAGGGAGTCAATGCTATTCAGGTCAGTAAAACAGTTCAACTTATATGACCTAGTGACAGATCCTCTTTAATCCTAGCTATGCCCAGGGCACATGCCCCAGTTTCCTCTCTGAATTATGTCCCTGTAACCCAGACACTTGGAGAAAATAATTGTTTGCCAAAGCAAAATCATAAAATTGTATGTCTTAACATGTTCTATAAGAAACGAATTAGTGAGGCATTTATTAACTGGGTGAAAATTTTATTCCATGGTACTACAATTTGGGATGAGTTGAAAAACAGGACAAGCACTTTAAAATGTTCTCCTTTTTCCCTATCTAACTCCCAGTAGGCCACAGTATGGCGTGTCCACAAAAGAATATATGTATAACTTCAGGCACTTTGAGGACAAAAAACTTTTATAAAGTTCTATGTGGTTAGTGTCACCCTGCAAAAAGTCATACCTAAAGACTACTAATAGCACATTTCTATAGAACAAATCCGAAACAGTGTCTTTAAGCAGCTGGGTCTTAAGTGAGTGAGTCTTAAAGAGGACCTATCACTGCACATAGGGTACCTGTTTTATTCAAAAAATCATTAGACCCTTTAAGTATTAATTTTCTAAATGCATGTAATTAGAACACATATTAAAAATAACTCTGTATAAATTGTGCTTTCATTTACTTCCTGGGTAGGTTACTCCTGGATTCCTTTGCGACTTCGCTCAATTCCCCATGGCAGCATAGAATCTGAGAATGCGAGATCTCGGTGGTTATCACAAGATCTTGCGTTTTGCCTAAAGAAGCTCTATTTGCTAAATTGATATAGCGGTTATTGATCATGTTACAAATGATCTCATCTCTTGGCACTACAGACCTGGCACTCCCCTAGATCCCCTTATACGTCACCAACCGAACAATTAGAGTCTCTCACTCACACACCACCTCCTCGTTCTGCCCTCTCTGTTGGTGTCCATCAAGGCTTTGTCCTGAGACCCTTGCTCTTCTCTCTGTGTGCCTTTGGCTTGAGACAGTTCATAAAATCCCATGGCTTTTATTACCACTTCTATTCTGAAGAGACACAAATTTACCTCTCTAGACTCAATGTTACCTATCTGCTTTTTAGAGTCCCAGAGTGTCTAACAGCTATATCCTTCTCCTTCTCCTACTGCTTTCTAAAACAAAACATGGAGAAAACGGAATTAATCATCTTTCCACCATTTTACTCAAGCCCTGCACTAGAACTATCAATCACAGTTAATATCTCCATACATTCTCTAGTCTCACAAGTCCGCTGCCTTGGGATAACATTCTATTTTGTCCTCTCTTTCAAATCGCACATCCAAGACCTTACCACCTCTACCTCAAAAACATTTTGCGAATACGCTGTTTCCTCAACCAAAAAAGTCCTAGTACTTGCCCTCATCATCTCCTGCCTGGACTACTGCAATATCCTTATCTGTAGCCCCAATCTAACACTCTTGCACCCCTCCAATACACCCTCAACTCTGCTCCCAGGTTAATCTACCTCTTCCCTCATTTCACCTCTGCCTATTCCCTGTGTTAATCTTTCCACTGGCTACCAATTGACCAGCGAATTCAGTTCAAAATATTAACAATGACATACAAGGGTATCCCCTTTATACATATCTGCCCTAATCTCCCGATACCTCCTCACATGAAATCTCCGGACCTCACAAGACCATCTGTTTTGCTCCAAGATTTCTCCCGTGGATCGCCCATACTCTGGAACGTGCGACTCCAACACATTAGACTCTCTCCATATATACCTTTAAAAACAACCTGAAACCCCAGCTCTTAAGAAAAGTTTACAATCTACAATAATTCTTCTGCCACTACTAGGGCTTCTTCCCTCACCTTCTGTCGCCTTCCCTCTTCCCTTATAGATTGTAAGCCCTCGTTTCTCTCTCCTTCTGTACGAGTCTGCCATTTATTAACGTAGCATTTCAATCTAGACATAATTTGTCATAGTGTGTATTTTTTACATTTATGAAACACACTACTTTTCCTACTCCCCCCGTTCCTTTGTTCATGCCATTTATTAACCCCTTAATGACCAGCCTATTTTAAACCTTAATGACCAAGGTATCTTTTACGTTTTTCCATCGTCGCATTCCAAGAGCTATAACCTTTTTATTTTTGTATCGAGATAGCTGTATAAGGTCTTGTTTTTTGCGGGACAAGTTGTATTTTTTAATAGCACCATTTTGAGGTACATATTATTTATTGATTAAATTTTATTAACTTTTTTGTGGAGGAATAGAAAAAAAACAGAAATTTTGCCACACTTTTTCGCGTCCTATATCTACGCCGTTTACCGTGTGGTATAAATAACACAATTACTTTATTCAGGCGGGTTGTTACGATTGCAACGATACCAAATTTGTATACATTTTGTATGTTTTACTACTTTTACACAGTAAAAATGCTTTTTTTTCAAAATTATTTGTTTTTGTGCCTCCATATTTGAAAAGCCATAACTTTTTATTGTACCGCCGATGCAGTTGTATGAGGGCTTTTTTTATGCGGGAAGACTTGTAGTTTTTATTGGTACCATTTTGGAGAAGATGCGACTTTTTGATCACTTTTTATCACGCTTTTTTTTCAAAATTATTTGTTTTTGTGTCTCCATATTTGAAGAGCCATAACTTTCTTATTGTTCCACCGATGCAGCTGTATGAGGGCTTTTTTTTTTTGCTGTAAGACTTGTAGTTTTTATTGGTACCATTTTGGAGTTGATGCGACTTTTTGATTTTTTTCTATAGTTTTTTATTTAATTTTTTACACCGTTCACCGTGCGGGTTAAATAATGTAATAGATTTATACTCGGGGTCGTTACGAATGCGGCGATACCAAATATGCGTAACTGTTTAATTTATTTTGGTTTTTTAATAGTAAAGCATTTTGTAAGGGGAAAAAGTGGGTTTTTCATTTTTTTTTCACATTTTTTTTTATTAACTTCATTAAACTTTTACTTTTTTACTAGTCCCACTAGGGGACTTTAATATGCGATCATCTGATCGCTATTATAATACACTGCAATACTTTTGTATTGCAGTGTATTACTACCTGTCCGTTTAAAACGGACAGGCATCTGCTAGGACATGCCTCCGGCATAACCTAGCAGGCATTTACTACAGGCAGAATTGGGGGCCTTTATTAGGCCCCCGGCTGCCATCGGAGACACAGACACTTGGTGATCTTATCACCAGGTGTCGGTGGGATCAGAGGGAGCTCCCTCCCTCTCTCCAAAACCACTCAGATGCGGCGTGCGCTATTGAGCGCCACATCTGAGGGGTTAAACAGGTGGGATCGGTCTCATCTGTTCGAGCAGGGACACCCCCAGCTCTCAGCTACATCTGGAAGCTGAGAGCAGGGAGATTTCACAGCTCCCTGCACTGTTTATTTATTCTGATGCAGCACTGTAAAAAGTCTTATGCATCAGAATAAATTCTATTAGTGGCCGGCGTGAAAAGGCGTATTGGCGGTCACTAACGGGTTAAGCTCCTGTTTATTGTTTCCGTTGGCTCATGTTATGTACTTAAACTTTTTTATATGTATAGCTGCCTGGAATTAATGTCACTTTAAAAATTATAATAAAAAGACAGTAGTTATCGATCTGTTTTTTTTTTTACTTGGAATTTTTTTTCTTGAATTCCTTGTTTTGTTCTTTTACAATAGAACTTAGACATACGATCTTTTGATCGCAAGCATGATACACTGCACTACTTATACAGTGCAATGTATTATATCTGTAAGTATTATACAACAGGCAGCCTTAGGGCATGCCCACACGTGGCGGATTTCCTCCGCAACTGTCCGCATCAATGCCGCACAGAATCTGCGTTGCAGATTCTGCGGCGGATCTGCCCAAAATGTGCAGTAAATTGATGCGGACTAGCTGCTGCGGACTGCGGGAAAAGTGCTTCCCTTCTCTCTATCAGTGCAGGATAGAGAGAAGGGACAGCACTTTCCCTAGTGAAAGTAAACGAATTTCATACTTACCGTCCGTTGTCTTGGTGACGCGTCCCTCTTTCGGCATCCAGCCCGACCTCCATGGATGACGCGGCAGTCCATGTGACCGCTGCAGCCTGTGATTGGCTGCAGCCGTCACTTAGACTGAAACGTCATCCTGGGAAGCCGGACTGGAGACAGAAGCAGGGAGTTCTCGGTAAGTATGAACTTCTATTTTTTTGACAGGTTGCTGTATATTGGGATCGGTAGTCACTGTCCAGGGTGCAGAAACAGTTACTGCCGATCGCTTAACTCTTTCAGCACCCTGGATAGTGACTATTTACTGACGTCTCCTAGCAACGCTCCTGTAATTACGGGAGCCCCATTGACTTCCTCAGTCTGGCTGTAGACCTAGAAATACATAGGTCCAGCCAGAATGAAGAAATGTCATGTCAAAAAAGCAAGACGCATCCGCAGCACATATAACATTTTCATGACAGCTGCGGACTTCATTGCGGAATTTAGAATCTCCATTGAAGTCAATGGAGAAATTCCGCCATGAGTCCGCAACCAGTCCGCCACAACTCCGCAACAGCCCTAGCATGCTGCGGACACCAAATTCCGCTCCGCAGCCTATGCTCCGTCTAAACGAACACTGCTAAATAAAAGTGGAAGTCAATGGACAAACGGCTCCGCTGCGGATTAACGCTGCGGAGTGTCCGCTGCGGAATTCAAGAGGAATTCCGCCACATGTGGCTTTGCCCTAATAGGCTCATGTCCATGGCAGACCTGACATGGCATCCCATCGGCACCCCACGATTCGGTGACACGTTGTGGGAAATCATAGGGAATGCCGAGACTCACCTGACCAGGAAGTTCGAGACTGACTCCTTGCAGGGAGTGAGGTATTTGCATAATGAAAATAAATTGACATTTATTTTGATTACATGCATTTAGAAAAAAGGGGCTAATTTGATCTAAGACAGTTACTCTATGTGTGGTGATAGGTCCTCTGAAGGGAATTATTAGGAGAAGCAGAGTGAGATAAAATATCCCAAATTTCTAATAAAGTTTGGAACATATGAATTTTAGTATTGATTTATTCTCTGTTCACATGGTTCCACTCCGTCAGGTTTCCATTGTCGTTAACTGGCAGAAAAGTGTAAATGTTAAAAAAAACAAAAAACGGAAACTTCACAGACCCATTACAGGTCAATGAAATTTGTGAAGATCTGTTTCAAAATGGGTCTGGCATATCCATTGTCCATAGAAACAAAACAACATAATGTACATGTAATCAAAGCTTTATACAGATTCAGACATGTACTGTAGCTGTAACAGACAAAATCATTTTCAGAAGAGGCAGCAAATGTAATGAGAGGAAGAGGCACCCACAAAAACAAAAAAAAAAAAAAAACTAATTCTATAAATAAACCTGATGTATCATGTAATTTTTTTATTTCCCACATAATACTGTATTGCAAGATATACCATAGTTTAAAAAATAAAAAATGGCTTGCACCGTAAAAGTTACAAATTGTGCAACGTCTGCCACACACCAATGGGCCAATGGCTAATATTGATTTATATAGTTGAATTCATATTTAATAGTTAATATTATCCAGCATTCTGATATGGTTTGAGTACTTTATGTTGTTATAGTTATCATAAATACATGTTGTGGGGTATTAATATGTCTTTTGAGTGACTGTTTTGAAACATTCATTTTAATTGTTTTAATCTTTTTCTTGGTTGGGCAATTACAAGTATACAGTTGAGATCGGCCTTATTGAAATCTCTACCATTTCTATGACATGTGGACTGAAAGTTACTCTGGCTGTGTATCCGGTTGTAGTATTGTTATCTCTTCTGTTTAGATTTAGTCCGGTAAGTTACCAATTTTAGACACATTTTTTTCATGATTAAGGTGATAATGAATTTTTGTGGCAGTAGTAATAACAGTTGTAGCTGTATTGTTAATAAACAGTAATAATAATTACTTTAATAAATTCATGTTTACTCCTGCTAATCAAAACTATCTTCATATAATACCTTTGTATTACATGTTTGCATGTTGCATTGTTTATATTATTTTAATTTTCTTATAGAAAAAGTTCACCAAAGATTGTGGAGACAACCGATTTAAAATTGTAAAAGGCTCCCAAATAGACTCTACCGAAGGTGAGAAAAAAACATTCTCTGGGATTTTAAATGTTATTAATTTGTCAATGTTATCAATAATCTTTTTCAGAAATATATATTCAGAAGTTTGTCGCTATTCTGGGTAGCAAGAAGGAACATTAGATTTAAAGCCCCATTGGTAGTGAGATAATAATTAACCCCTTCACGACCAGCCCACGTAGATTAACGGGCTGCCGTGCTGGGCTTTTCTCCTGCAGCCCGTTAATTCACATGGTGCCAGAACAGAGTGCACAGCGCTCTCCCTGTGCAGTGAATCTCTCAGCACACGCTGCTACTAGCAGCCTAAGGGTATGTTCACACGGCGGGGGTCCGTAACGGCTGAAATTACGGGGATGTTTCAGCCTGAAAACATCCCCGTAATTTCAGCCGTACCGGCATGTGCAGGCGCTTGAACGCCGCGTCAATTACGGCCGTAATTAGCGCTGCTATTCATTGGAGTCAATGAATAGCGGCTCCAATTACGGCCAAAGAAGTGACAGGTCACTTCTTCTACGCGGGCGTCTATTTACGCGCCGTCATTTGACAGCGGCGCGTAAATATACGCCTCGTGTGAACAGACAAACGTCTGCCCATTGCTTTCAATGGGCAGATGTTTGTCAGCGCTATTGAGGCGCTATTTTCAGACGTAATTCGGGGCAAAAACGCCCGAATTACGTCCGTAAATAGGCCGTGTGAACATACCCTAAGTGCTGAGAGAAGACATCAGGACCGGATTGGTGTCGGTCCTGATGACATGATCACCATGATAAAGCTATCATGGTGTTCACAGCAAAGTTTGTTGCAGCAACAAACTTTCTGTGCTGTTTGTTACAAGGTTTCTCCTCCCTCCCTGTCAGATCGTTCTGAGACAGTGGGGGAGAAGAAGCTGTGCCGAGCAGCTGCTGTGTGTCTCGTATAAAGACACACCGACTGTGAAAAACACACACAAATAACACCTCCACATAGATAGTTTAGTGTAGGCAGCTAGTTATAGTTTAGGTAGATAGTACTCAGACTAGGACAGTTAATTAGTTGATTAAAAATCAATTAGGGCTTATAATGTGTGTGTGTATATATATATATGTATAATATATATATTATACAGTATATAAATATATATCTATATGATTTTATATATATATATATATATATATATATATATTTATATATATAGAGAGAGAGACAGATATATATATATATATATATATATATATATATATCTGTCTCTCTCTCTCTATATATATATATATATCTATAAAATCATATAGATATATATTTATATACTGTGTGTGTATATGTATATATATATATATATATATACACATACACGTCTATATTATATATATATATATATATATATATATATACACACACACACACACACACACACACAGACACACGTAATATATATTATATATAGACATATATTTGAAATTTGTTAATACTAAAAATTAATAATTAGGGATGTTATATATCTATATCATCATATAGATATATACGTACATGTAATATATACGTATACACACATATACTTATATAAATCTCTTCATATATTTTACACGTCTGTAAATTCTAAATACATTGATTCATTGTTAGGCTGTGTTCACACTGAGTTTTTTGCAGGAGGAAAATTCCACCTGCAAAAACGGCTCCAGACGTTTTCTGCACAGTGGTTTGCCAAAAACTCGTCAAAACACTCGTCGAGGTGTTTTTTTTACCCTTCTGACTGATTGAAATGGGGTTTTGGAGGCGGAAACCGCCTCAAGATAGGTCATGTCGCTTCTTTTTACCGCGATACGTTTTTTTTTGCTCACCGTAAAAAAGCTCGTCCAACTCCCATTGAAATCAATGGGAGACATTTTTGGGCGTTTTTTTACGAGTTTTGCAAAGCGGTTTCCGCGTCGAAAAGCTCGTAAAAAAAAACTCAGTGTGAACAGGGCCTTAGGGTTGTTCATAAATTTATTGATCAATGGATTAGTGGACTTTTTCTTTGTTACTTTTTTTTAAAACTGTTACAAAAAATAAGTAAAAAAAAAAAAATACGTAAAAAATGGCACGCAAGTTATATACCACTTAAGAGGCATTTGCTCTCTTGGATTCTGATAGTGAATGGGGTCACTTATGGGGGGTTTCCGCTGTTTTGGTCCCTCCAGGGCGTTGCAAATGGGACATGGCACCGAAAACCATTATAGCAAAATTTGAGCTCCAAAACCCAAATGGCGCTCCTTCCCTTCTGAGGGCTGTAATGTGTTCAGATATAAGTTTATGACCACATATGGGGTATTGCCGTAATCAGGATAAATTTCTTTACAAATGTTGTGGTTCTTTTTCTCCTTTATTCCTTGCAAAAATGAAAAAATGTCTATGTTTCTTCAGAAGAAATGTAGATTTTCATTTTCACAGGCTAACGCCAATAAATTCAGCAAAAAACCTGTGGGGTTAAAATGCTCACTATACACCCCTCAAGGAATTTATCTAGTTGTAGTTTCCAAAATGGGGTCACTTTTTGTGGGTTTCAACTGTTTAGATACCACAAGACCTCTTCAAACCAGACATGGAGCCTAAAATATATTGTAATAAGAAGGAGGCTTCAAAATCCACTAGGTGCTCCTTTGCTTCTGAGGCCGGTGTTTCAGTCCATTAGGACACTAGGGCCACATGTTGGATATTTCTAAATACTGCAGAATCTGGGCAATTAATATTGAGTTGTGTTTCTCTGGTAAAACCTTCTGTGTTACAGAAATGTTTCTATTACAAATGAATTGCAGCAAAAAAAATTACATTTGTAAATTACACCTCTACTTTGCTTTAATTCCTGTGAAACGCCTAAAGGGTTAAGAAACTTCCTGAATGCTGTTTTGAATACTTTGAGGGGTGAAGTTTTTAAAATGGGGTGAATTATGGGGAGTTTCTAATATATAAGGCCCTCAAAGCCACTTCAGAACTGAACTGGTCCATGAAAAAATAGGTTTTGGAAATTTCTTGAAAATATGAGAAATTGCTGCTAAAGACATATGGGAAATGTGAACTAGTAACTATTGTGTGTGGTATTAATATCTGTTTTGCAAGCAGATACATTCAAATTTAGAAAAATTCATTTTTTTGCAAATTTTCTATACATAGTTACATAGTTACATAGTTACATAGTTAGTACGGCTGAAAAAAGACACATGTCCATCAAGTTCAACCAAGGGAAAGGAAAAGGGAAGGAAAAATTTCTACACATAGGAGCTAATATTTTTTTGTTCTAGGAAATTATCTAACCCTTTTTTAAAGCCATCTACTGTCCCTGCTGTGACCAGCTCCTGCGGTAGGCTATTCCATAGATTCACAGTTCTCACTGTAAAGAAGCCTTGTCGCCTCTGCAGCTTGAACCTTTGTTTCTCCAGACGGAGGGAGTGCCCCCTTGTTTTTTGAGCGGGTTTTACAAGGAACAGGATATCACCATATTTTTTGTATGTGCCATTAATATATTTATATAAGTTAATCATGTCCCCCCTTAGTCGTCTTTTTTCAAGGCTAAATAGGTTTAATTCTTTCAATCTTTCCTCATAACTTAAATTCTCCATGCCCCTTATTAGCTTCGTTGCTCTTCTTTGTATTTTTTCCAACTCCAGGGCATCCTTTCTATGAACTGGAGCCCAGAACTGAACTGCATATTCTAGATGAGGCCTCACTAATGCTTTGTAAAGTGGCATTATTACATCCCTGTCCCGCGAGTCCATGCCTCTTTTAATACACGACAATATCCTGCTGGCCTTTGAAGCAGCTGATTGACACTGCATGCTGTTATTGAGTTTATGATTTACAAGTACACCCAGATCCTTCTCAACAAGTGAATCCGCCAGTGTAGCGCCCCCTAGGACATATGATGCATGCAGGTTGTTGGTACCCAGATGCAGAACTTTACATTTATCTACATTAAACTTCATTTGCCAAGTGGACGCCCAAACACTTAGTTTGTTTAACTCTGCCTGTAATTCATGAACATCTTCCATAGTCTGAACTATATTACATAGCTTGGTGTCATCTGCAAAAATAGAAATAGTGCTATTAATCCCTTCCTCTATATCATTAATAAATAAGTTGAATAATAGTGGTCCCAGCACTGAACCCTGGGGTACACCACTTATAACCGGTGACCATTCAGAGAAGGAATCATTGACCACAACTCTCTGGATACGGTCCTTGAGCCAATTCTCAATCCAATTACAAACTATATTTTCTAAACCTATAGTCCTTAATTTACCCATTAGGCGTCTATGGGGGACAGTGTCAAATGCCTTTGCAAAGTCCAAAAACACTAAATCCACAGCGGCCCCTCTGTCTAGACTTCTGCTCACCTCTTCATAAAAACAGATTAGGTTAGTTTGACAACTTCTGTCCTTAGTAAAACCGTGCTGGCTGTCACTTATAATGCTATTTATTGTCACATAATCCTGTATATAGTCCCTCAATAGCCCCTCAAACATTTTCCCCACGATGGATGTTAAGCTTACTGGTCTATAATTACCCGGGGAAGACCTAGAGCCCTTTTTGAAAATAGGCACCACATTTGCCCTGCGCCAGTCCCTTGGCACTATACCAGTCACTAGAGATTCTCTGAATATTATGAAAAGGGGGACAGAAATAACTGAACTAAGCTCTTTAAGAATTCTAGGGTGTAACCCATCTGGTCCCGGAGCCTTGTGCACATTTATTTTATTTAATTTAGCTTGGACCATCTCTACATTCATCCAATTCAGTATATCAGCCGATATATTAACAGCACTGGCACCGGCTACATGAGCTGCTCTTTCTTCTGTTGTATATACAGAGCTAAAGAACCCATTTAGTAACTCTGCCTTCTCTTGATCCCCTGTGATCAACTCCCCATTACCATTATCTAGGGGTCCTACATGTTCAGACCTTGGCTTTTTTGCATTTATATGCTTGAAGAATTTTTTAGGATTTGTTTTACTATCCTTGGCCACCTGCCTTTCATTTTGTATTTTTGCTAATTTTATTACATTTTTACAGATTTTATTAAGCTCTTTATATTTTACAAAGGCTACAGCTGTACCCTCAGATTTGTATTTTTTAAATGCCCTTTTTTTGTCATGTATTGCCCCTTTCACAGAAGGTGTAAGCCATGTGGGGTTTAATTTGAGTCGTTTATACTTATTACCTGTAGGAATAAATTTTGCACTATAATAACTCAAAGTAGATTTGAAAATCTCCCATTTATCATTTGTTCCATTATTTGACATTAGTTCTTCCCAGTCTATATCCTGAATTGCAGCCCTCATCCTGGGGAAATTGGCTTTCTTAAAATTAAATGTTTTTGCCCTCCCAGCCTGCGTTTGTTTTTTACAGTATAGGTAAAATGTAACTATATTGTGATCACTGTTACCGAGGTTTTCACGAACATTGACATTCCCAACAAGATCTGCATTATTAGAAATGACCAGATCCAACAGAGCTTCACCTCTAGTCGGGTCTTCCACAAACTGGCCCATAAAATTTTCCTGCAACAGGTTGAGGAAATGTCTCCCCTTTGCAGTTGAAGCCGAACCATGACACAAATTAATATCCCGGAAATTAAAATCTCCCATTATCACTACAGTACCCGCCTGTGCAGCCCGCTCCATCTGTTTATATAGCTGAACTTCCATCTCCTCAGTTATATTGGGGGGTCTATAGATTACACCAAAAGTAATTTTTTCAGTGTTTACCTCCCTTTCTAGTTCCACCCACAAGGTTTCAACCTCCTCACAGTCTTCACCCACTATTGTCTCTTTCACACTCGCCTTCATATCACTTCTCACATACAGACATACACCACCACCTTTCCTATTTGTCCTGTCTTTACGAAAAAGTGTAAAACCCTGTAGATTTACAGCCCAGTCATGTGAAGAGTCCAGCCATGTTTCAGCAACACCAACTATATCTATATTTTCTTCCAGTATCAAGGCCTCCAGCTCCCCCATTTTGCTTGCTAGACTTCTGGCATTTGTGAACATACACTTTAACTTGCCTGTCAGTTTTTCACTTTTATTATCAGAAATGTGATTTGACATTAATCGGTCCTTTTTATTTACACTGATGTTTTGTAACGAAAGGATCTCCTTATCTTGTTGTCTAGTCCTCTCCCCACATTCTGTTTCTCCCCCCACCAATATAGTCTGACCCCTCTCTAACCTGGCTACCCCTTTTTTTTCTACATTGACCTCCCTCCTCAGCCCTAGTTTAAATACTCCGCCACCCCAGCTAGAATTCTCTCCCCCAGCACAGCGGACCCCCTTCCATTTAGGTGCAAATCATCTGCAGAATACAGTTTGTACCCCAATGAAAAGTCAGCCCAGTGCTCTAGGAACCCAAATCCTTCTCCTCTACACCAAGACTTCAGCCATGCATTTAACTCCCTAAGCTCTCGCTGTCTTTCCTGTGATGCGCATGGCACAGGCAGTATTCCTGAGAATACAACCTTGGAGGTCCTTCCCTTCAGCTTGTAGCCTAGTTCTTTAAAATTATTCTTAAGGCTCCTCCACCTACCATTTATTCTGTCGTTGGTACCGACATGGACCACGACAGCTGGATCATCACCAGCCCCTCCCAGCAATTTGTCCACCCGTTCCACCACATGCCGAACCCTGGCACCAGGGAGACAGCAAACCATTCGTTGAGGTGGTCTTGGCGACAAATAATTCTATCCGTCTTCCTGATTATAGAATCCCCTACGACTATCAATTGTCTTGGCTTACCTGCATTACCATCCCGCCGACTACTAGCTGGGCTGTTCTCCCGGCTGTTAGGGAGATCAGTATCCACTAGGGCTGCCATTTCTGAGACTGACACCCTCGCATCATCACCAAACTTGGCAATTTTGCCTGGAATGTCAGAAACCGGATCGGCCTTCCTTGTCTTTGACCCCTTTCTACTGCCCCTAACTACATTAACCCAGCTACTTACCTGATCCTGCTCACCCATGTCTTCACCCTCCAGTTGTAACCCACTAACTGCATGCTCTGTGAGCAGCAAGCTCCGTTCAAAATTGTCTATCCTCCTCAGTGTTGCATTCTGCTCCTCCAGATCTCTAATACGAGCTTCCAGGTGAACAATATGCTCACATCTGCCACAGAGATATTCACCCTGGAACTCCGGCTCCAGTCGTGCATACATATGGCAAACTGTGCACTGAAGAAAACCTCCAATCTTGCTGTCCATTATCCCAGTTACACAAAAAAAAAAAAAAAAAACAGCGAACAGGTGTTAATCAAAAAGATAAAGAAGTAGAAGAGCACTTACTTGGGCTTTAGCTCCTCTTTTGAACTCCGGTTTTTGGAACTCCACTTAATATACAAACCACTTGCTATTCAAGATATATTTTGGATATATCGAGCAAATTTTTTCACAGACTTAAAGTACAATATGTCACGAGAAAACAATCTCAGAATCGCTTGGATAGGTAAAAGCATTCCAGAGTTATTACCACATAAAGTGACACATGTCAGATTTGAAAAAATCGCCTGCGTCCACAAGGCCAAAACAGGCTCAGTCCTGAAGGGGAACCTAGTAGTTATTGTCCCACGACATCCTTTACTCCTAAACTCTCCCAAACTACTAGTAATGCTTACAAGAAGAGTTAACATTAAAGGGAATGTGTTGCCAGAAAAACATGTTTTTTTTTTTTAAATTAAACATTTAGTGTGTGGGTGATTAAACATTGTTCAAATTTTTTTTATTTTTTTCACGAGTCAGGAAATATTATAAATTAATTCTAATTTATAATATTTCCCATTTCTGGTCACTAGATGGAGCTATTCCCAAAATTGCAGCATTGCAAAATTGGGTAAAAAGCCCTCGCTCTAGTGAGCTTTCAGCATTCCCCCCTCCTTTATCCTGGCTAGTGCCGGGATAAACGAGGGGTTTGAACGGTGTAACCTCCTACACTGTGTGTCACCATTTTTTGAGCTAACACACAGTGTAGTAGGTTTACATACAGTAGTAAACACACACAAACACGAACATACATTGAAATCTCTTACCTGCTCCTGCCGCCGCGGCTCCCTCCGGCCCGTCCGCTCCGTCTGCTGCCGCTAGTCCAAGTGCACAAGTCCGGAAGCCGCGACCGGAAGTAGTAATATTACTGTCCGGCCGCGACTTCCGGTCCACAGGAAAATGGCGCCGGACGGCGCCAATTTCAAATTGGACTGTGTGGGAGCGGCGCATGCGCAGTTCCCACACAGACGCCGTACACAGAAGTGAATGGGACAGGAGCCGTTCGCAGTCCCTATAGGACTGTGGCTGCCGTATTCCATGTCTGTATGTGTCGTTAATCGACAAATACAGAAATGGAACAAAAAATGGCAGCCCCCATAGGGAAGAAAAAGTGTAAAAATAAGAAAAAGTAAAACACAAACACACAAATAAATATAAACGTTTTTAATAAAGCACTAACATCTTTAACATATAAAAAAATAATTTGTGATGACACTGTTCCTTTAAATACTGTTGTGCAGAGGTACCATTTTTACATACATAATTGGCTCATTCTGCCCTCTGCTTTTGTGCCGTGCCAAATAGAGAAGAAGATGAGAGGGATCCAGGAGGTACACGTAATGTCACTAATGAGGCTGTTCCCCACAAGCTCCATAATGCCTTGCGTGTGCCTTCCCCTGATTAGTGCTCCCACAGCTTTCTAATCGATGCGTGCAGTCTCCTTCCCTCTTCTTGCTGTTCCTAGAATGTGTAGAAAACACACACTATCAACGCTGTGTATCACTGCACAGGGATTACTGACAGATCCAGCTGAACATTGTGCTTTACTGTACATGCGTGTCCTGCTGTAGTCACACTTTATGGACAAGCAAAGACCAGCAGGAACAGCAGGGGTGCCATTCAGAGCATGTAAGTACAAAATCTTGTGATATAAATTTGTAAGAGCTTTTTAAAAAAGCTTTTTCAATAATGAATAATTAATTAAGCACTTGCATTAGTGCAATACCCTCTTTAACCCTTTCATGACCAAGCATCATTGATGCCCCTGTGTCCAGGTCAAATTTTCCATTTCTAATATTTACACAATAATATCTTTGCAACCGCTTTGAATATCACAACTATTCTTACATTGTGTTTTTTTTTTACAAGACTTGTGAGGCTTTCATTTTCTAGATTAGTTTAATTAATTTTGTGTTATAAATTTGTAATATGAGCAGACAAATCACTAAAAATGTAAAAAAAAACACACTTTTTTGTGATTTTTTTAATGTATATTTACCTATATTATATGTGTATGTGTGTGTATGTCTGTATGTATGTATATATATATATATATATATATATATATATACACTGTTCAGCTCTGTAACAATTAGTCATCTTCTCGCTCTCTCACCCTGGATCGCTGTAAGGGGAAAGTGAAGAGGGCTATATACACACGACCGTGAAAAAAAGGGCAGTTAACAACTGTTTGATTTTCATGGCTGTTTTGCATCAATGTGTCTCAAAATATGAATCCATTTCCCGGCCGTCTGACCATTTTTAACCGCCATTTGCCATCCGTTTTTCGCGGACATTAAAAAAATTTATGAATTTTAACCGTTAGAGTTTTTTGTCCCAACCCCTGAAAACACCATAGAGCCCATGTAGATAGCTATGCAACGCTACTGTAGAGAGTGCCACATTGCCCACATAGTGCCAGTGCCCACATATATAGTGCCCGCTGTAAGAGTACCACAGTGCCCACTGTAATAGTACCACAGTGCCCACTGTAATAGTACCACAGTGCCAACTGTAATAGTGCCATAGTGCCACAGTGCCCACATAGTGCCACAGTAACCACTGTATAGTTCCCACTTAGTGCCACACACAGTGCCCATGTAGATAGCACCACAGTGTCCCCTGTAGGTAGTACCCATATGCCACAGTGCCCATGTAGATAGTGTCACCCGTGCAAATAGCACCATCCCCTTCTAGATAGCAACATTCCCCCCTGCAGATAGCGCCACCCCCCCACCCTGTGTAAATGGTATCCTCTTCCTGTAAATAGCACCACTGTAGCTCCCTGTAGGAGCGGAATCTCTCTGGCCATGGATTCCGCTCCTACAGGGTGACCCTGATGTCACTGTATGGATAGTGACGCCAGGGACTTCTCCAGTAGCGGAATCCCCGGCCATTGTCGGCTGGGGATTCCGCTCCTAGAAAGAGCCCCTTACGTCACTGTCCAAAAGGGCAGTGACATCAGGGACTCTCTCTCTAGAAGCGGAATCCCCGTCCAGTGCGATTTGACACTGGGGAATCTGCTCCTAGAGGGAGTTTAGGTGGCACTATCTACATTGGGGAGGTGTGATGCTATCTACAGCGAGGGGGTTGCTATCTACAGCAGGGCGGTTGCTATCTGCAGAGGGGTGGCATTATCTGCAGCGGGGATGGAGAGACGACGGGGGCTCCCTCTAGGAGGGGAATCCTCGGCCGGGCTTTCCGATCCAAGAGAGAGCTTAGGTGGCGCTATCTACAGAGGATTTTGCGCTATCTACAGTGGGGGGTGTATTCCGGGGCTCTCAAAGCCCCGGCAGACATGAGAGTGCAGCGCTGCTCACACTAAAGCAGAAATGCATTCATTAAACCCCGTTCCAGGCTGTCAATGTTTATATACGTGACAACTGCACGGGGCATAGGCAGTTGGAACGTATGTAGCCATATGGCAGTGGTGAACGGGTTAAGGATGCAGCGTTATTTATTAAAAAAAAAAAATTCTACGTCTGGATTCCAAAAGTTATTTTTAATTTTTTAGTCAACAAGGGCTTGTTTTTTATGGGAAGAGTTGTATTTTGAGGTGCATGTTATGTATTGAATATCTTTTTTGGGTAATAGAAAAAAACCCAGCAATTTTGCCAATGGCGATTACTGTGCATTATAAATAACATAAGTATATTCTGTCGGTCATTACGATTATGGTGATATCAAATCTATAACATTTTTATTATGTTTTACTAGTTTTGCACAGCAAAAACATTTTTCTGTAGAAATAAAAATAATGTAACAATTTACGGTCCTGAACTGCTACACTAAAACTCCTAGTCCTGCAGTTGCTCCCAGCGGTTCTTCCGATGTGTTCGAGGTAAAGGAGATCCTGGACTTCAAGAGAGTAGGAGGAAGGACTTTTTATTTGGTGGATTGTAAGGGGTAGGGTCCAGAGCAGAGGTCCTGGGAGCCCGAAGAGAACCTCAATGCCCCTACCCTCATTAAGACGTTCCTCTCTCGCTCTGGTCCCAAGAAGAGGGGGCGTAAGAGGGTGGATACTGTAACATCCAAGGCCGCGGTCCATCGGGATTACTCCCCCCTCGACGACTGCAGCCATGGACTTGTGAACGCTGGCCCGCATCTCCTCCCCAGGAGACGCCAGTGCTCACTTCCGCTCCGCTCTGCTGTGTTCCGCAGTAGCATGATAATTCAACACACTCTCTCCGGGACTGGTCGCTGAGAAATCAAGCAGTGAATGGTGCTTCAGTGGGTCTGCGGACAATATGCAATGACTCATCTACAACTTAAAAATTTATGGAAGGATGGCCTGTTGTACTGTAGGCCTAATCAGCTAGTTCTAGGGAAGAGGTCAGAAACAATGTACAGCTTTGTGTTCCTGTGAACTATTTGTTTATACATTAAATTCATAACTTTTTTTAAATGCAATAAAATATCAATTGATTTCACGCGATATTAAAAAAAAGGGTTATTTGTAAAAGTTGTATTTTCCTCCACATTTTTTAATTTTCTCAGTTTAGGGCTCATGCACACAACAGTTATATGGCTCCTTTTCGGACAGAGCCTTAATGGGGTTGCCATGGAGCTGCATGAACCCTCTACTGTACCTCTGTATGCCTCTGATTTCATATGGAGGCACATGGGGTTTTTTTTCTTTCGGATTCTGTACGCGTCCAACTGAAAAAAAATTGTGTCAGTGTGCAGGAGCCCTAAAGGTTTACTGCAATTGTTAACTGACTATATTACACAAACTATTATAAACCATACAATACATCTTCCCTGTCTTTTCAAATTGTAGGTCATTCTGTATCAGCAGCAGATACCATGTTGGAATCCAATTTGACATGGCAGCATTTCCAGTACTGGGCATATGACGCTTGGAAAAAGAAATATGAGGTACTAATGATCAGCGAGGACAAATTCATCTGCATACTTACACAATGCCTGTGTTTGATGGAAATGTAATGCTTGTACAACTATGGAGTGGTTCTTCCCTTTTTTTCTGTATTCAAATTGTAGTGCTTTTCAATAGATGGTGCTATTTTGGGAAGAGCGGTTGTCAGATTTGGACAAACCCTTCCTGCATAACATATCTTGCTGTCCCTGTGATCGGAGTGTGATTTCAAGAGAAAACAGCCTCTGTAGTTGGACTTTTTTTGGAGCTGATTTTCAAGGAGTATTTGAGATTTGCAAGCATTTTTAAAGCATATTGTGATGCGTATTTTTGAAGCGTTTTCATCAATGGAAAATCTGAAGTGTATTTTTACGAGGCATTCTTTTAATTCAACAGCTTATAAATACTAAAGAGCGTATTTCCTATTGAATTTCGATGAGTATAACAAGCATTTTACACTCCGAAATACGTTTGAAAATAAGCCGTGGCAACATAATTTTATAGGTAGAGGTTGTAAAGAAGTCTTATTTATAACATGCTGCATACATTAAAGATGAATTCCTTCAAATTCATGCAGTTTAGTTAAGACAGACCGATACTGCATAAGTATTAGGGTATGTGCACACACACTAATTACGTCCGTAATTGACGGACGTATTTCGGCCGCAAGTACCGGACCGAACACAGTGCAGGGAGCCGGGCTCCTAGCATCATACTTATGTACGATGCTAGGAGTCCCTGCCTCGCTGCAGGACAACTGTCCCGTACTGAAAACATGATTACAGTACGGGACAGTTGTCCTGCAGCGAGGCAGGGACTCCTAGCATCGTACATAAGTATGATGCTAGGAGCCCGGCTCCCTGCACTGTGTTCGGTCCGGTACTTGCGGCCGAAATACGTCCGTCAATTACGGACGTAATTAGTGTGTGTGCACATACCCTTATGGTTATCAAAGCTGAGATTGTGACAAGATTATGCATTATTGACTAGAACAGCATATGTTACAAAACACTTTTGGTCAGTGTGTGGGAATATTAAAACCATTCTTAGGCTATGTTCACACGGGGTATTTTGCCGAGTATTTTTACGCGGAAACCGCGTCGCAAAACTCGGCAAAAACGGCCCGAGAACGCCTCCCATTGATTTCGTCGGCGAAAAAGAAGCGACATGCCCTATCTTCGGGCGCTTCCGCCTCTGACCTCCCATTGACTTCAATGGGAGGCAGGAGAAAGCGTATTTCTCGCTGTTTTATGCCCGCGGCGCTCAATGGCCGCGGGCGAAAAACGGCGCGATAATTGCCGCGAAAATCGGCGTGCAGGGAGAGGAATATCTGCCTCAAAGTTCCAAACGGAATTTTGAGGCAGATATTCCTCCCCCAAAATACTCCGTGTGAACATAGCCTTATTGCTAGGAAGAAAGCCCATTGAACTTTTCAGGCAAGGGTGTTTTTCCAGTGTTTATAGAGATTATTAAGCGTGTCCACTTTACGTGCCACTATTAGAATCAAAGGGATCTTAAGAGGTCCAACTGCCATAGTAGAATGAGGATGAGACTTCAGCAAAAAATGTTATATTAAAGGCTATGTACAGTTGGTAAAAATGTATATCAGTGTGTTTGGTGCAACTTTCTAAAAACTTTTTATTAAATACTATTTTTACTTTTTGAGATACATCTCCTTTGTATCCTGTATACAGAGCAGCTGTATCTAGTGCTGAAACCTATATCCGTCAGGTCAGCGGCACTGACATGCAGTCTCTGACACGCGGGATCCACCTGATATCGATCACATCAAAGTTATGAACATAGATGTAATCGGTAACAGCTCTATGCTGAAAGTCAGAGACACGCAGGACCCGCTGTCACTGACCTGTATACAGGATAGAAAGGAGCTGTATCTCAAAAAGATTATATTTATATAAAAAGTAATTAGAAAGTTGCACCAAATACACTGTTTTATTTAAAAAAAAATTAAACAGTTTAAAGTTTAAACACTTTAAAGTTTTTAAAGGTGTACATAGCCTTTAAAGAATGAAACAACTTTGTCCAAAAATGAGGTACATTTAAGTAAATGAATCTGATTTCCTTGAAATGTTGGCCATTTACACTGTGTAATGACACCTTTCCCAATACAGTGTCCTGAGTGTTCGCTGTCCTAGTATTTACACAATTTTGAACATCTACTCTATTGTTCTGTACACAGAGGGATTTTTCGACTTCAAGCATTAACTTTGGAAATGGGAGGTACAAGAGTCAGTGCCTCTTAGTTTCTACTCAAAACTCAAGTGGATTTGAAGACTGTAGTTCCAATAATGGGAGTAAAACTGGACTGAAAGAATTTAAGGATTGTGAAAATGGCTCTTGTTCACAATATTCATCAGGTACAAATCGAAATGCATCTAAAATGTTGAGTGGATAAATCTCTCTGTGAATTCAACTATGTAGATTGGATTGTTACTCTGAGACATATCCATTTTATTAAACCATGACTTTAAACATGCATTTGCTATACACCATTTTTTCTTTAACCACTGCCTATGGTACAATTGCTGGCTGCATACTCAATGTCCTTGAAAATGTATTCATAGGAAACCAAAAGACTGTACTTTTGTCTATGAGATCATTTTGGTTAGTCACAAAGAAAATACTTTTAGTTCACTCTTTTTTGTTGTGCTTATAGAAAGAAAACCCAGCTGCATTAGTTCTCAGTGCAATGTAGTGATCTTTTTTAGGACCATTCTTTAGAATGGAAATGTAAAAACGTAAATTTTTTTCCTAAACTGAGGATACGTTATTTACTGTTTATATATATGTTCATTATTATTGTTTTACAAACAGTGAAAATGTGTCAATTGTATGTTTCATGCAAGTGTAAGAGAATTCACCTAATTACTTGCTCACCTGCTAAAAGTAGTAAATTGTTACATAGTTACATATGTTGAAAAAAGACACAGGTCCATCAAGTTAAACCTTTCCCAATAAATTACCCGCCATTCATTGCTCGGTTAATTATAACCCTCAATGCCATTCATCAGTAAATAATCATCTAGCCTTTTCTTAAATGCTGGCATAGTATCTGCCAATACTACCTCTTGGGATTTGGCATTCCATACCTTGACCACTCTAACTGTAAAGAACCCTTTTCTATATTGATGTCTGAAACTTCATTCATCCACATGCAATGAATGTCCCCTGGTCCTTTGTAAAGTCCTTGGAAAGAACAGATTATGTGCTAGCTCATTTATATTGGTCACACATATATTTATACATGTAGTAAAAACAGAGGGTCGGAGCAGCACTGTGGCTTGTATTAGCTTCAGAAAAAGGAGTGACCTCTCCTTGTACGATAAGGCATCAAAAAAAGGAAATCAAAGCAGCACTCAAAGCGAAGTGAGTTTATTCACAAGCCTTGAAAATGCCTTCATTGAGATGATGAAAAGTTGTACTAGATGTCTGGTGAATAAACCCACTTCACTTTGAGTGCTGCTTCGCTTTCCTCTTTTTTATATATTTATACATGTTAATAAGATAACCTCTAAGGCTTCTTTTTTCCAAGCTGGACCAGCTCAATTTCTCTAGTCTTTCATTGTAAGGGACACCTCCCATCCCATTTAATAATCTAGTTGTCCGCCTTTGAACCCTTTCCAGTTCTCCTTTATCATTTTTACAATGTGGAGCCCAAAACTAAACTACATATTCAAGATGATTAACTTATGTGTAACCAGAATACCCAGGTCCTTTTCTTGTTCCGTTATCCCTAGGTGTATTCCATTTGATATATATGCATTAATACTATTATTGCGTCCTAGGAGGCTTACTTTTCACTTATCAACATTAGAGGAGTTTTCCCATCAGGGACATTTATGACATATCCACAAGATTTGTCATAAATGTCTATAGATGCGGGTGCCACCTCTTGAACCTGCACCTTACTCAAGAACGGGGCCCCCTAAATCCCGTTCTATGGCTCTGTGTTTCGGCTGAAGCGTGTGTTTTCCCACCATGAAGAATATTTCCGACCATGTTTCCGTAACTACCATTCAGTTTTGTGGGACTTATGGAAACTGCATAGCTCAGCGAGCTACGCTGTTTTCTTCTTAATGGTCGTAAATCACACGCTTCAGCATGAACACCGAGTGGTAGAACGGGCTTTAGGTGGCCCCATTCTAGAGATAGGTGCGGATCCCAGAGGTGGGACCCGCATCTATCTGACATTTATGACGTCTCCTGTGGATATGTCATAGGTGTCCCTAGTAGTAAAACCCCTTTAAATTTCATCTGCCAGATTTTTGCCCATGCTGCCAGTTTATCTATGTTTTTTCTGTAATATTTTATAGTTAAAGAGGCTCTGTCGCCAGATTTTGCAGCCCCTATCTGCTATTGCAGCAGATAGGCGCTGCAATGTAGATTACAGTAACATTTTTATTTTTAAAAAACGAGCATTTTTGGCCAAGTTATGACCATTTTTGTAGTTATGCAAATGAGGCTTGCAAAAGTCCAAGTGGGTGTGTTTAAAAGTAAAAGTCCAAGTGGGCGTGTATTATGTGCGTACATCGGGGCGTTTTTAATACTTTCACTAGCTGGGCGCTCTGAAGAGAAGTTACATCCTCTTCTCTTCAGAACGCCCAGCTTATGACAGTGCAGATCTGTGACGTCACTCACAGGTCCTGCATCGTGACGGCCACATCGGCACCAGAGGCTACAGTTGATTCTGCAGCAGCATCAGCGTTTGCAGGTAAGTCGATCTTACCTGCAAACGCTGATGCTGCTGCAGAATCAACTGTAGCCTCTGGTGCCGATGTGGCCGTCACGATGCAGGACCTGTGAGTGACGTCACAGATCTGCACTGTCAGAAGCTGGGCGTTCTGAAGAGAAGAGGATGTAACTTCTCTTCAGAGCGCCCAGCTAGTGAAAGTATTAAAAACGCCCCGATGTACGCACATAATACACGCCCACTTGGACTTTTACTTTTAAACACACCCACTTGGACTTTTGCAAGCCTCATTTGCATAACTACAAAAATGGTCATAACTTGGCCAAAAATGCTCGTTTTTTAAAAATAAAAACGTTACTGTAATCTACATTGCAGCGCCTATCTGCTGCAATAGCAGATAGGGGTTGCAAAATCTGGTGACAGAGCCTCTTTAAGCTGAAAAATATACACTTGCAAAAAATTATTTATAAGCCTTGTCCTGGTCCTGTATTCTACAGAAAAAGATCTGAATTCTCTTAAAGTTTCAAAATTCCTACATTTGGATTGTGATCCCTATTTTCATACTGTAGGGGGTAGCATTTTACATTTTGTATGCACCGAACTACAACCCATGAAATGTTACATAGTACGGTCAAAAAAGACATATGTCCATCAAGTTCAACCAAGGGATGGGAGAAAGGGAAGGGATGGGAGAAATTATAGAACTTTGTTTACCCCTATTGCTCCCAAGGTAGGTTTAATCTGACTGGATGAACATTCAAATAAAAATTCTACTTAGTGACATAGGAGCTGATATTATTTCGTTCTAGGAAATTATCTACAGATGTAGCCGTCTTTACCTTGACTTTTAACGCATTAAATAAACAATGGCTAGATCTCTTATCTAAACTTTTTCAATGACTTTTCAACGGCTTTTGTTGTGTGATATCACGCTGCAGCAAGTTATCAGACTCAAGTTCAAGATAGCTACATCTGTATGCCCTTTTTTAAAGCCATCTACTGTCCCTGCTGTGATCAGCTCCTGCGGTAGGCTATTCCACAGATTCACAGTTCTCACAGTAAAGAAGGCTCGTCGCCTCTGAAGATTGAACCTTTTTTTCTCAGGATGGAGAGAGTGCCCCTTGTCCTTTGAAGGGATTTTACTTGGAACAGGTTTTCACTATATTTCTTGTATGGGCCATTCATATATTTATATAAGTTAATCATTTCCCCCCTTAGGTGTCTCTTTTCAAGACTAAATAGGTTTCATTATTTTAATCTTTTCTTATAACTTAGATTCTCTATTCTCCTTATTATTTTAGTTACTCTTCTTTGCATTTTTTCCAACTCCAGGGCATCTTTTCTATGAACTGGAGCCTAGAACTGAACTGCATATTCTAGATGAGGTCATACTAAGGATTTGTAAAGTGGTAATATTATATCCCTGTACCGCCAAACCATGCCTCTTTTAATACACGACAATATCTTGCTGGCCTTTGAAGCAGCTGATTGACATTGCATGCTATTTTTTAGTCTATAATCTACAAGTACACCCAGATCCTTCTTAACAAGTGACTCTCCCAGTTTAGCTCCCTCTAGGACATATGATGCCTGCAGGTTGTTTGTACACAGATGCATAACTTTACATTTATCCACATTAACCACATTTTCCAAGTGGATGCCCAAACACTCAGTGTGTCCATCACGGCTTGTAATTTATGAACATCTTCCATAGACTGAACTATAATAGCTTGGTGTCATCTGCAAAAATAGAAATAGTGCTATTAATCCCATCCTCTATGTCATTAATAAATAAGTTGAATAATAGTGGTCCCAGCACTGAACCCTGGGGTACACCACTTATAACCGGGGACCATTTAGAGTAGGAATCATTGACCACAACTCTCTGGATACGGTCCTTGAGCCAATATTCAATCCAATTACAAACTATACTTTCTAAATCTATAGACCTTAATTTACACATTAGACGTCTATGAGGGACAGTGTCAAATGCCGTTGCAAAGTCCAAAAACACTATATCCACAGCGGCCCCTCTGTCTAGGCTTCTGCTCACCTCTTCATAAAAACAAATCAGGTTGGTTTGACAACTTCTGTCCTTAATAAAACCGTGCTGGCTGTCACTTATAATACATTTTCCTCACGATGGATGTTAAGCTTACTGGTCTATAATTACCCGGGGAAGACCTAGAGTATTAGGCCTCATTTACACGAGCGTATTATACGCGCGTGCGACGCGCGTGCTTTTCACGCGTGTCGTACGCACCTATAATAGTCTATGGGGCTGTTTAGACGATGCGTGAATTTTGCGCTGCGTGAGTGCGTTGCGTAAAACTCACGACATGTTCTATATTCTTGCGTTTTTCACGCAACACGCACCCATTGACTTCAATGGGTGCGTGAAAACAACGCATGCCACACTGACGGTCCTGCGTTGCATGCGCAAAAATCACGCAAGAGCTGTCAAAAGGATGAATGTAAACAGAAAAGCACCACGTGCTTTTCTGGTTACAAACATCCAAACGGAGTGTCAAATTAGAGATGAGCGCACCGAACTTCACCGGGTTCGGCCGAACTCGTTTTAACCGAACCCGGCAAAAAATGTTCGGGTACGCGACGTCAGGAGACAGTCACTGCCCACGGTGCTCAAAGACTTAAACTGTTTCAGCACCATGGACAGTGACTTTCGATCACAATATACATATACGTGTAAAAAAAAACAGAAGTTCTGACTTACCGATAAGTCCCGGCTCCTTCCTCCAGTCCGACCTCCCGGGATGACAATTCAGGCCAAGTGACAGCTGCAGCCAATCACAGGCCAAGCACAGGCTGCAGCCAATCACAGGCTGCAGCGGTCTCATGGCCTGCCGCGTCATCCTGGGAGGTGGGGCCGGATGACAAGAGAGGGACGCGTCACCAAGGCAACGGCCGGGAGACCGGACTGGAGGAAGCAGGCAGTTCATGGTAAGTGTGAACGTCTTTTTTTATTCACAGGTTGGTGTATATTGTGATCGGCATTCACTGTCGAGGGTGCTGAAAGAGTTACTGCCGATCAGTTAGCTCTTTCAGCACCTTGGACAGTGACGGGCGTCGACTACCTCATCTCTATGATGGCGGCTGCGCGAAAATCACGCAGCCGCGCATCATACACGGATGACACACGGAGCTGTCAATTGCCTTTTGCGCACGCAAAACGCAGCGTTTTTTTGCGCGCGCAAAACGCACACGCTCGTGTAAATGAGGCCTTAGTGTGATTAGTGCAACTTCCTAAATGCATTTTATTTAAACATTATTTTTACTTTTTATTCTATATACAGAGCAGCTGTATTGTTCGCTAAGACCTGAATCCTTCAGGTCCACTGGACTGACGGTTTCAGTGAAAGCGGGTCCTGCATGTCTCTGACATGCTGAATCCACCTGTAATTGATCACATCTAAGTTATGAACTTAGATGTGATCGATAGCAGCTCGATGTCAGAGACACGCAGGACCTGCTGACACTGAACCTATCAGTGCCACGAACTTGACAGATACAGGATTCAGTGCAAGATACTGCCTCTCTGTATACAGTATACAATGCATTTGTATCTCAAAAAGTAAAAAATGTTTTTAATAAAATACATTTAGGAAGTTGCACCAATTGCGCTGGTGGACAATTTTCTGAATGAAAAAATAAAATAAAAAAACACTTCAAAGGTGTACATAGCCTTTAAGTGCTGTTGCCCTCCAAGCCTGTGTTTGTGTTTTACAGTATAGGTAAAGTGCAACTATATTGCAGTCACTGTTACCAATGTTTTCAGGAAAAATTACATTCCAAACAATCTCTGCATTATTAGAAATTACCAGATCCAACAGATTATCCACTGTAGTCAGGTCTTCCATACACTGGGCCATAAAATTTTCCTGCAACAAGATGAGGAAATGTCTCCCCTCCATGGTTGTAGCCTAACCTTGACCCCAATTAATATCTGAGTAATTGAAATCTCCCATTATCACTACAGTACCAGCCTGTACAGCCCGCTCCATCTGTTTATATAGCTGACCTTCCATCTCCTCAGTTATATTGGGGGATCTATAGATTACACCCAAAAAATTTTTTCCAGTGTTTACCTCCCTTTGTAATTCCACCCACAAGTTTCAACCACCTAGCAATCTTTACCTTCTATTGTCTCTTTCACAGTCACCCTCATATCACTTTTTATTTACAGACATACTATACTCCAGCGCATTTCCTATTTACCCTGTCGTTCCGAAACTGTGTAAAACCCTGTATATTTACTGCCCAGTCATGTGAAGAGTCCATTTATGTTTCAGCAATACAACTACAATCCCCAGCATTGAAATTGCAACACCAAGAAGGAAAAGTTTTGGAATTATGGAAATCACAGGATCTATAAGGGTCCAGCTACCGTACATTATGCCACCCCACGCCATAATCCTGGGAGTCGGACCGGTGTGACGTTCCCTTGTGGTCTCCAGAACAATCTCTGGCTATTATTGCAAGCGGGACTCATCGCTGAAGAGCAGACCTCCATTCCAACCTCCTTTGCTGTCTTGCACAACCATGATAGCCTTTAAGAGCGGCGACCTGTGTTTAATGGAACACCTGTAGCTTGACGCCTGGCTCGTAGCCCAATGTTGTGCAAACGCCTTCTGATGGTTTGTGACAACACTGGTTGCTGCCCTAGGCTTGGGATGCGACGTTAAATTTCACTTGCAGTATAGAATGGATCACTACGCACCATTCTTCAAATAAGACTATCCATCCATGCAGAGGTTTACCTCCAAATACCTCTTACTGTCATTCTCGTTCGTAGCTGTTCTCCCAACCTCCGACGCAATTAATCAATGCTGACTTCTCGGCCTAGGCACAAAGCAATCTGCCGGAGTAATAAACCAAGGTCTCTCAGTTCAAGTACTCTGTTCCTCTCAGTTTGCGAACAGTGGCGATAACTGGCACGTCAACGAACAGGAGGCATCACACAATCATCCCACACCACTTGATCCAATTTTTTATGTGGCTAAAAAACTTTGCTTTGAATCTGGATTTTATGCCCCTCCCACATGCCACAGATTGGAGCTAGGTGCTTGAAAATTTGATAATTTGCATATATTAGTGAGTCTATTTCACCACCCACCAATATAGTCTGACCCCTCTCTAACCTAAGTACCCCTTTATTTTTTACATTGACCTCCTTCCTCAGCCCTAGTTTAAATACTCTGTCACAGCTGCCACAATTCTCTCCCCCAACACAGCAGACCCCCCTCCATTTAGGTGCAAATCATCTGCGGAATACGGTTCATACCCCAATGAAAAGTCAGCCCAGTGCTCTAGGAACCCAAAGCCTTCTCCTCTACACCAAGACTTAAGCCATGCATTTAACTCCCTGATCTCCCACTGTCTTTCCTGTGATGCGCATGGCACAGGCAGCATTCCTGAGAATACAACCTTGGAGGTCCTCCCCTTCAGCTTGTAGCCTAGTTCTTTGAAATTATTCTTAAGGCTCCTCCACCTACCATTTATTCTATCGTTGGGACCCACATGGACCATGGAAAACACCACTTTTTCAGGTTTACAATATTCCATAGCTGAAATCTACATAAAATAAATATCTTTGCAGATACATTGTTTTACTTATCTCTTACAGATTTTTCATTGTATGATGTTTTATATTTTGATCAGAAAGAAAGGTAAATTGAGAATTATGTTGGAGAAGTACAGTGTGGGAGTTTAGACGACATTTACACAGTTAGTGCTTAGAAGGGTCCTCCAAAAAGAGGCTGATCAGTGTGTGTCCTACTGCTGGGAACTCCAGTGATTATAATTACTCTATGGGGTCAACTAGTGGTGAGAGTTCAAATCCCCTGCAGTGCTATGATAGGTGGAAAAGAAGCACTACATGGTAACTATTGCAATTAATGGGCTGTCCTTTTAATGCATGGTCCATGTAATGCATGGCTAGGTCCAGCAGAGAGAGATGTTCTTTGAAGCCACATTTTCCACCGGCTAATTGATGGAGGCCAGGGGCATAGTTAAAGGCTCACCCCCCCTTCTTGCCCCCCCCCCAACTTCTCTTCATGGCTAAAGGTTTGCAGCTTTCAGCTGCATCGCTGGGCCACCTAAGTGACCCAACGATGCAGCACTAGTAGTCAGGGGCATTGCTAAGGTCTTAAAACGTCAAGGTCAATAGCCCCAATACATGTGGCCCCCTAAAAAAATGTGTGTGTGTGTGTGTGTGTATATATATATATATATATATATATATATATATATATATATATAGTATATATATAGTATATATAGCAGTAGTAATAAAGTTAAAAAAACAGACACATAGAAAAAATATTTATCCATTTTATTGAAAAAAACAAAAACTTAATCGAAGTAGTCCAACTACCGAACCTGTAAAAAAAACACAAACAAAAATAAAGCTCTATTAGTAACAAATAAAATGCAAAAAAATTATTATACTTACCTTTCCTAGCTCATTGACAGTTAAGAAAGCAGTGACAGCTCTAAGCGGCCATTGGTTAGTTTACATCACGTGGTACCAGGTTATACCCGGGTCATTGGTCTACTTTTAAAAGTATGACAATGAACTGAGGTAACGGGGCACCATGTGATGTAAACAAACCAATGACCACTTAGAGCTGTGAATGCTTAGTTTACTGATGCTTGTAAGGGGCGCAGGATCAGCCGAGATATGGCAGAATTTTGTCATATCTTGGGCATGTGCGCCATTAAAAAAACCTAATGCGGTGACTCCTTCAGATACAAAGTAGTACCTGCGCTAGGAGTTAATAACAGTCATTCAGCTACTTTCAAAAGTAGGTGAATGATTGGTAGTTACCAGGTAAGCCCCTGTTCACATCTGCGTTCAGCATTCCGTTCTGTTCCGTCAGAGGAGCAGAACAACAGAAATGTCGGAAGTGCAGGAGACAACCGGCGGCTGATGCAACCCATTGACTTAACGTATTTCGTCGGTGTGTCTGCACTATTGTTTCCGTTATTTTCCATAGAATCTGCGACAGAGGCCCCCTCCAACGCATTTGTGAATTGACCTGGCAGCCTATGCGTAATGGATGCAACTGTATGGCTTCTGTCACAGGTATACATTAAACCTATACCTCGGGGAGCTCCCGAAATCACTGTCTATATATGGACAGTGACGTCAGGATCAGTGCTAGAGTCCCTGGGCAGAGCGCTAGTGCCTAATGGCAAATATGGGCCTGGATACAGGGCCCAGCAGACAGTATCACATGTGTAATCCTGTCTGTTGGGCCCTGTATCAAAGCCTACCACATGGTAAACTTAGCAACATGGCCAATGTATGGTCCTGTCTGCTGGGCCCTGTATTTAAGCCTACCACATAGTAGGCTTAGATATATGGCCCATGTATGATTCTGTTTGTTGGGCCCTGTATATAAGCCTACTACATGGCAACCTTCACTCTAGCACAGCAAATGACAAGGGGTGCTGGTGTGAGTCAATGATCACTCAGTGGATGTCAGTCTTAAGAGTCATATCCACTATAAAAAAAGCCCATACAGAAAATGCTTATGCTTTGTGGGGAAAAAAGATAGGTGAGAGAGGACGTCAGACAGAGAGCGAGAGATCATAAAACACAGAATACAGAGAGATAGTGGATTAGTGTCAGTGAATGTGTTTCATAATCTAATAAAGAGATAGATTTCAGAGAGAGAGAGAGAGAGAGAGAGAGAGAGTACTCAGTGTGTTCGGCAGGCACAGGCAGCCATTGCTGTAAGTGCTGCTGCAGCTATACAATTCTTACATTAATTAGTGAATCACCAATTTTCATCACATCATTCACAAATCTTCTTCAATAAGATTAATCCTGGTGCTGATAGCGTGCCACTGTCTTTTAAAACACTTGCATACTGTATATCTAATAGTGACACTAAAAATTTGCTGTATTGTTCTGCGTCAAGCATTTATACAGCATCGTTATCCTAGTGCTGATAGCGTGCTTCTGCATGCTGATACAGATATCACGGATGTGATATCACTCATTGTTTTGCTTATATGTTATTACTAATAGTGCCACTCAAATTTTACATATTATTATGCGTCAAGCTTAGTCAACAGCCAACAATAACAGCAGCAATGGGCACTACAGTGCACTTTTAGTAGATAGATTGTGTGACTTCTGAATTTTTTTTATTCTCTGCCGTATGCCTTGTGGTCAGAATAAGCAGCGCAGGCTCAGTGGTGCCTCATTTAAGAAAAAAATGTCTGGTAAAAGACAGAATGGCAATGGACGGTATAATGCAAGAGGAAACACCTGTAACAGGTCATCTGCCAGTAAGAATGTGGATGGCCGTAGCACAAGAAGCAGCAGTGTTGGCACTAGCCGTCCTACCAGTATTAGCAGACCACAGTTGTCCGCCACCACCGTTAGATGTAATAATGCAGACATTGTGGAGTGGATGGCTAACTTATCATCTCAGTGACAGCAGGAGGATGTTACCTCTGACTGAGGCAGTGTTCAGTGCATTCCTTCTCCTCCTTTCCAGTTAATTTGAGGCCAAATCAAAGCATTTCCTTTCCGTCATCTCTGTCTTCACTGACCCCTAATGGGACGCCTTCTTTTGAGAAAGCATCCCGGGTGATAAGAAAGATATTCAAGATAGTGTTTATGTTGATGAGTTGTATGAGAACAGTCATTATTTGGAATGCGATGAGGAGGAGGATCAGGCGGAGGTGGAGGGCATGACTGAAATGTATAGCTGTCGCTGGTGATAGTAGTGGCACTTGTAGCCATGGTGGTGGTGGTAGGGTCACTGGTAGCTGTGGTGGTGGCACATCATGTATCACAGTCTGAGAAAAATGGCCGTGATAATGACGATATTGATGATTGTGTGTTCAATATGACCTGGGAACCAGATCAGGTAATGCCGGTACTGCTGTTTGTGAAAGGTCAAAAGCTGTCAGACATATGGCAAGCTCGGGTCGTGGTGGTGGCAGCAGAAATGTTGTGAGCATTGCTGGTGGTGACTTTTTGCGGCCATTTCTCTTGTGGGAATTGTTCTCTACATCGCCGACCGACAAAATCATCGCAGTATGGAAGCTCGGTAGGCAGACACTAAGCCGTGGGCATTCAGGCACAAATATAGGAACTATAGTGCTCCTTTAGCACATGAAGCAGCATCACTTCATACGTGGAAAAATCGAACTGGCTAGGAATGTGAGCAAGACCATCCTCCTTCCCCCTATCGGCATTCTAATAGCCAGGCCACATCCATAAGTAGTACATGGTCATTGTACATCATCATCTACTGCTTCTCCGGCTCCTACTCTTACTCTGACTATTCCTCCTCCTCTGTTCCATTGACAGTCATTCATAACTGAATGTTTGGGCTGAGATCAAGAATACGTGCCCAGTAATTTGCTTGTTTGCTGACTGAACTGCCACCTGGCTAAGTTGCTGGCGGTGCAGTCAATGCTTTTTCACTTTGTAGATTCCACTGCCTTTAGGCCCTACCTGCCTTGTACTCTCATGCAGCAGGGAATGTGGGGCGATCCTTGGAATTGTTGCTCTGTGGCAAGGTGCATGACATGACCGACACTTGGAACAGCAATTACGGCAAGGGACAGTGCATGTCTTTCAAGGCCCACTAGGTCAATGTTTTGTACAGCAGTGGTGACGATGCACAACCGCAACAAGGCTAGTTGACACCTTCAGGGTTGTGCAGGTCTGGTTCCAACATGAGACGCTTATCCACATCCTACACGTCCTCCTCAATGGACATCTTCTCGTCGCTAACCGCAACAGGGCAGAGCGTTGCTTCTATTTCACTTGCCTCCTTTCATATGTGTAAGCTGAAGTGCTGCCATTCTGTCTTGCACCCGATGAGCCTGGGCAAAAGAAGCCACACAGTGGGTCAGTTGCCGTTCTGTATCGAGCCACAAATTTCCTGCTGGTTGTCTCCCCGCAAACTACAACTGGGCGACGTAGTCATCGACAATGGCAGGAACATTGTAGCTGCACTGCATTTGGGGGATATAATACATGTGCACATCCTAAATTTGGTGGTGCAACAATTTTAAAAAATGTATCGTGGCTTGCTGAAGGTGCTGACCATGTCCAGGAGAGTTTCTACGCATTTCAGCTGTTCTTATATGGCTAAGAAATCCCTCCTGTACTTGAAGCGTCAAAGCGATCTGCCTAATCTTTGACGTTCTAACTCGCTGGAATTCAATCTTGCATATTCTGTCTGAGCAGTGTAAAGCAGTCAATTACATCATGCACCGGACCATCAACGCATGGCGCATGTCCTATTTTGAGCTCAGGCAGTGGCAGCTTATCAGGGATGCAGGTCGCCTACTCAGGCCCTTCAAAGAGGCCACCAGATTTATGAGTAGTGACAACAGTGGCATGAACGATGTCATCCCCTTGATATTTATATTGGAGCAAATGCTCACACTGATGCAGCAAAGGATAGAGGAAGAACAGCTTTAACATCGTTCCTGTGACTGTTGGTGATCCGCACGGATGGTGTCGCATACAGGAGGAAGTGGAGGAGTATGAGGAGCTAGGACTTGGGAAGGAGGAGGATGAGAAATTGTTGGTGGTGGTGGAGGAGGACATGGAGTTTTCACAGGCGCAGCTAGGGGACGAGGCTGACACTCATTGTGGCAGACATGATGATGACAATGATGATGAACCTGTCCATGGCCAAACATCGCAGTGCAGTTCGGAGAAACTACTGGTTCCTTAGACACACTAGTGAGCATGGTAAGCTGCATGCTTGGTTATTTACTTCCCGACAAGCACATCGTTCGCATCAAGAAAAGGGATGACCTCGCTATAAAAGCAAAATGGGGGAATTTTTTCCTGCTTCCAAAAGGGATACATTAACAGGATATATGCTCTTTACCCAGCTTGCAGCAGCTTTCGTTGAGCAGACGCCGGACGCGTGTCTGATCAGAAGGCCCGTCTCCGCTTCCTGTTGAGTCGCCGCTCCACCACCTTTTCTAGCGCTACCACTACAACATGTAGCAGAAGCAGCAGACGATACAGTTTGCTGAACATGATGGAACAGGTTTTTTTATCTGCCGTGCCAACCTGAAGCACATCAGCAAATGGCCTGAACAACCAGGTTTAGTCATACCTGTACTGTGCCCTTTCTCTGTCAGCTATCCTGAGTCTTGACCCCATGGACTTATGTGTCAGTAAATTGGATCAGTGGCAGAAACTTTGCCATCTGTGTACTGTCTTATCCACCCTCCAGTGTACTATCTTAGAGGGTATTCAGCTCGTTATGTGGCGTCGTCACACCATAGTGAACAAAATTGTCCTCCAAGTGTGGAAAACATTACATTTGTGAAAATGAAACAGGCAGGCATCAGTGAGGATTTTCACAAACCTCTGCCTAATGTCAATGAACAGATCTGCCATTTCTGACAGTGAGGACGGGCCATTTATCGATGATGCCACATCTGCTGTCTGCCTGTCCATAATGTTCCTTCCTTACTTTCCTGCTTCTGCAGATACTACTACCCCTGTTGCCACTACTACTAGCCTTACACAGCTGCACATCTTCTGTGTTATTCATCATGTTCCATACTGTACTGATACCACCGAGTGTGTATAAATACCAAATGTCATCTTCACACAAAAATCAATCATTTTTGCACTGCTTGTTAAAAAGCCATTTCCTCTTCTGATACCTCTGTGTTTGTATAAACACCTGCAGACATCTGCCTTTAATATAGGTATTTTGTGTAACGCTTGTTAAAAAGCTATTGCTTCTACCAATACCACTGTGTAGTTTTAACACCTTCCCGACATTTGTCGCAAGTATACGTCATGGAAAGCTAGTGCTTCCCGCAATTTGTTGTACACTTATGGATGGCATGGGCTCAGAAGCGGAGTCCATGCCATCATCCCCGGGTATCAGCTGTATGTTACAGCTGACACTCTGCTGTAATGGCGGGGACCGAATCCCCGCCATTAGCTCGTCTCACAAAAAACAAGCCCTCATACAGCTCCGTCGACGAAAATATTACAAAGTTATGGTTCTCACAACATGGCGACAGGAAAAATAAAATTCCTTTTACAAAATTAATTTTATTGTGCAAAAAGTTGTAAAACATTAAAAAGTGCTATAATTTGGTGTCGCCGGAATCATACTGACCTGCAGAATAAAGTCAACATGTAAGTTATAACACATGGTGAACGCTGTATAAAATAAAATTTAAAAAAACTATGCCAGAATTGCTGTTTTTTGGTCACCTTGCCTCCCGAAATAAGATAAAAAGTGATCAAAAAGATGCATGTACCCCAAAATGGTACCAATAAAAACTACAGCACATCCTGCAAAAAAACAGCCCTCATATCACTATGACTATGAAAAAATAAAATAAAATAAGATTCCCATAATTCAGGAAAGAAAAAATATGCGGTTGTGCAGGCCTGAGGGGAACATTTCTTTTGTTTTCAAGAAGCGATTTATCAAGGCCCTAAAATTAGGGAACAAGGAAGGGGGGGGGGCTCAAAACATATCTGCTGGAAGCGAGGCACCCGTATTATACCAGGCCAATGCTTTCCCAGCAAAATTCCCCAAACTGCAAAGGTGCCGAGTGTGTACCAAAAGGGGCACCGTTTATCAGTGCGACACTGGCCTGTGCATAAAGGATTGTTCACAGCGTAACACACTAATCTATAGATTTTTTTATTGAATTTTTTTTTACCCCATTATTATACCACCTTATTATGCCCTGATGTACTCCGCACAGCTTACCTATGCCTCCACATTATAAACTGAAATACCAGTAAAACTCCAAACAACACTACCACCAAGCAAAATGCACGCTCCAAAAGCCAAATGGTGCTGCCTTCCTAATGAGCCCTACAGATGGCCCAAACAGCAGTTTACTTCCACATATATGGCATCACCATAGCCAGGAGAAACCTTTTAACACATTTTTAGGTGTGTGTCTCCAGTGGCACAAGCTGGGCACAAGATATTTGCCACTGAAATGACATATCTGTGGAAAAATTTAAATTTTTACTTTGCACCATCCGCACCACAATCATTTATGGAAAAGACCTGTGGGGTCAAAATGCTCACTACACCCCTTAATAAATGCCTTGAGGGGGTGTAGTTTCCTAAATATGATCACTTCTCAGGGGTTTATTTTATCATTTAACATCAGAGCTTCTGTAATTGTGAACCAATACTTTGTGAGTCCAGAAATTAGGCCTCAATTTTTGAATGGTACTCTTTTACTCCTGAGCCCTGTCGAATGTCCAGGCAAAAGATTAGGGCCACATGTAGGGTGTTTCTAAAACTGGAAACACAGATTAATAATTAGAGAGCTGTCTTTTTATGGTGGCACAAACTGGGAACCACATATTGGCATATATATGGAGAAATCGCCATTTTCACTCTTCAACATCGAGGGCACACTAATTTCTGGAAAACACCTGCGGGGTTAACATGCTCATTACATCCCTAGATGAGTTCCTCAAGGGGTGTCGTTTCCCAAATGGAGCCGCTTTCTTTTGCTTCAATACGGGCATTGCAAATGCGACATGGTGCCTAGAAACCAATCCAACAAAATCTGTGCTACAAAAGCCAAATGGCGCTCCTTCTCTTCTGAGCTCTGACGTGTGCCAAAACAGCAGTTTATGACCACATACAGCGTATTTCTGTTCTCTGGAGAAGTTGCTTTACAAATGTTGGGGTTCTTTTTTTCCTTTATTTGTTGAGAAAATTAAAAATTTGGATCTAAATCTACGTCTTATTGAAGAAAAAGGAATGTTTTTATTTTCACTGCCCAATTGTAATAAAACCTATGAAACACTTGTGGGTTCAAAATGCTCAAGGGGTGTAGTTTCCTAAACGAGGTCACTTTTGGGAAATTTCTACTGTACTGGTACCTTAGGGACTTTGCAAATGCGACATGGTACTGAGAATCCAATCCAGCACGTACTCCGGAGAAGTTGCTTTACAAATATTGGGGGGCTTTTCTTCTTTATTCCTTGTGGAAATTGTTTGTTTGTTTTTTAGCTAAATGACATCTTATTGGAAAAAAAATAATTTTTCTTTTTCACATCCAAACTCTAATAAAATCTATGAAACACCTGTGGGGTCCAAATCCTCACTACACCCCTAGATGAATTCCTTGTAGGGTGGAGTTTCCAAAATCGGGTGTTTTTTGGGGTGTTTCCTTTGTTTTGGCATCACAAAACCTCGTCAAACCTGAGGTGTATAGTTTGCTAAATGGGGAGTTTTTTTGGGATATTTCCTTTGTTTTGGCACCCCAATACCACTTCAAACCTGACATGGTGCTTAAAATATAATCTAATAAAAAGAAGGCCCAAAATCCATATTCTTCAGTCCATAAGCACACTAGGGCCACGTGTGGGATATTTCTAAAAACTGCAGAATCTGGGCAATAAATAATGATTTGCGTTTCTATGGTAAAACCTTCTGTGTTATAGAAAAAAATGGATTAGTACATTTCACCTATGCATTGCTTTAATTCTTGTGAAACGCCTAAAGGGTTAAGAAACGTTCTAAATGCTGTTTTAAATACTTTGAGCGGTGCAGTTTTAAAAATGGGGGTATTTATCAGGGTTTGTATAATATGGGCCTCTCAAAGCCACTTCACAACTGAACAGGCCCCTGTAAAAATATCCTTTGGAAATTTTCTTGAAAATGTGAGAAATTTCTTCTAAAGTTTTAAGTTGTAACGTCCTAGAAAAATAAAAGGATGTTCAAAAAACAATGCCAATCTAAAGTAGACATATGGGAAATGTTAAATAGCAACTATTTTGTGTGGTATAACTAACTATCTGTCGGTCTGTCTTACAAGCAGATACATTTAAATGTATAAAAATGCTTATTTTTGCAATTTTCACAAAATCTTGGTGTTTTTCACAATTAAATACTAAATGTATCAAGCAAATTTTTCCAGTAACATAAAGTCCAATGTGTCACGGGAAAATCTTAGAATCGCTTGGATAGATAAAAGCATTCCAAAGTTATTACCGCTTAAATTGACACATGTCAGATTTGTAAAATAAGTCTCTGTCAGGTAAGTCAAAAGTAGCTGCAGTGGGAAGGGGTTAAAAAAAAAAAACACGACAGTGCAGTATGTTTTTAACCCCTTCCCGCTGCAGCCTCTTTCGACTATCCTGACAGACCCTCATTTTTCAAATCTGACGTGTCACTTTATGTGGTAAAAACTTTGGAATGCTTTTGCCTATTAAAGCAATTCTGAGATTGTTTTCTCGTGACATATTGTACTTTATGTCAGAGGTAAAATTTGGTCGATACATTGAGTATTTATTTGTGAAAAACACCTACTTAGAGAAAATGCGAAAAAAAATTGCGTTTTTTTTCGAAATTTAAATGTATCTTCTTGTAAGACAGAGTTAAACCACACCATATAGTTATTAATTAACATTTCCCATATGTCTACTTTATGTTGGCATCAATTTTGAACATCCTTTTTGTTTTTCTAGGACTTTACAAAACTTATAAGTTTAGCAGAAATTTCTCACATTTTCCAAAAAATGTAAAAATCCTATTTTTTTTTAGGGACCAGTTCAATTCTAAAGTAACTTTGAGGGGCCCACACATTAGAACCACCCCATAAATCACCTTAAAATATTTAAATCTGTACTCCTTAGGGCACGGCCAGACATGGTGGCGTTTTTCCAACATTTGCATATTTGACAGGTAATTCAGACGTTGCAGAAAAAACTGCGGACTTGCCACAGATTTCAGTAGATGCATTGCAAAGGCTGGAATCCGCAGTGAAATTCCGCACCGCAGCCTATGGTCCGCAGCGGAGTTTTCCGCATCGTCTGAACTAACTTGCCAGAAAATGTATTGAAACTGTAAAAAACGGCCGCTGGAGAATTCCACTGCGGACTGTCCGCAGCGGAATTCCACAGCAATTCCGCCACGTCTGGCCGTGCCCTAAAAGTATTCAAAACAGCATTTGTAACGTTTTTTTTAACCCTTTAGGTGTTTCACGGGAATTAAAGAAATGTGGAGGTAAAATTTACAAATGTCTTTTTTTTTTTTGCAGAAATTCTATATTAAACCACAGATGGTTTAACCAGAGAAATGCAAATCAATATTTATTGCCCAGATTCTGCAGTCTTTATAAATATCCCACATGTGGCCCTAGTGTGCTACTGGACTAAAGCACAGGCCTCAGAATCAAAGAAACATCTAGTGGATTTTAGGGCCTTCTTTTTATTAGATTATACTTTAGGCACCACCTCTGGTTTGAAGAGGGCTTGTGGTGCCAAAACAATGTGAACAACCCAAAAAAGAACCCATTTTAGAAACTACACGCTACAAGGAATTTTTGATCAGTTACAAACCCCTCATTCCCAGATAACTGGAGCACCAAATGCTATGAAGATAACTGAACTACACAGAATGTTTGAACTATTAGGATACCAAAGAAATGGTGTTTAAGGGTGGACCTTCATTTAAACTGTAGAAAACAGCCACTATCCCCACTAATGAACATATGACTTTAATATTGTACAACTCTTTTAATATAGTACCCGGAGGTCCAGGATTTAGATGGTCTTACATCCATGAATAGCAGTACTAGTTAATTTCAGAAAAGTTAGGGTCCAAAAAGAAGTAAAAGCACTAGAAATGTTGGGTCAGAAAAAGGTCAGGAAAGGTCATGACAGATACTTCAAAATCTTTATGTTCTATCGAATGGTTTAAATATGCATGTATTTTGTTTTTGTTCTTCAGATCACAGCTTGTTTGAAAATTCTGTCCTCCGTGGGACTAAAGTTTTGCCTCCTTGGTGTGTCTATGTGGCTTGGACCGGTTGTGCTGCATTCAGCTTGCTTTGTGTGACTGTCATAGTGGTATTTGGTTTCAGGTATTTTTACTTTTGCTTGATTAAATGTATTAAAATGAAAATTATATACCTATTTCTTTAACAGCTTGCTGCACAGCCAATGTCCTTACATTTCAGACTGTTCTGCATATAACTTTTAGGCCCTGTTTACACAGAGTTTTTTTTGCTGCAATTGTTTCCGCGGAAACTGCAGCAAAAAACTGCTGAAATCGCCTCCCATTGATCTCAATGGGAGGCGGAGGCGTTTTGTTTCCCACAAATGGAAAAAAACACATGCGGAAAAAAGAAGCGACCTGCCCTTTCTTCGAGCCTTTCCATCTCTGACCTCCCATTGACATCAAAACGCGAAAAACGCAGCAGACGACGTGCAAACAGGTCAAAATCTGCCTCAAAATTCCAGTCTGTAATAAACTCAGTTTAAACAGGGTCTTAAGCAGCGTTTATAAATGGTTTCTGCGGAGTCTGCAGATAGACAGGGAAATGTGAAGCTACAGGAGAGGAGAGCAGTATGTCAGAGAAAGCAAGACTCACCATAAAGAAAAGTGTGATGGTTTATTACTGTCTCTGCCTTTTTGATTGCTCAATACATGGCGTTCAATCCGGGCTCTTTATGCATTACAGTAAACAGCAGCAATGTTTTACTCTGGAAATTAAATTCTATCTATAGTCTTCATTACACAGCCATATTGAAATACTGAGCTAAATAAGCACACCAAAGGCAGATTGTTCCTTCTGAATTTCACTTATGAACCATACTGGATCTGTGCATCCTGCTGGTAGATATTTTCTATTTAGGTAATTGCTGTTTTCAACATGATTTTATCATGGACTCCAAGTTGTAATGTAATGTTGTTGTAATGCTGTATTTGTTCAGAGAGAACAGATTATTTTTGTAAACATTTTTTTGCCTCCCTGTATTCTGACAGTTGTTATTTATTTTATGTTGTAGTATTACAACTTTTTTTTTGTGTGACAAGTTCTTTTTTTGTTAGACATCTTGGGGTACAGATAAGTTACAGTAACTTATATTCATTTTTACTACGGGAGAAAACTGCCTGACTAGGCACTTTACTTTCTAAATTGTCCTTACTGGTGGGTACTGATTCCCTGGTTTTTGCTTTCCGCTTTGCCATCTACAGATGTAGCCATTTGTAACTTGATTCTGATAACTTGCGACAGCGTGATATCACACAACAAAAGCCATTGAAAAAGTCAAGATAAGAGATCTAGCCATTGTTTATTTAATGCGTTAAAAGTCAAGGTAGAGACGGCTACATCTGTACTTTAATCTAACAAGGTATACCATTTCTTCTGTATGATATGCAATTGTGCTAACTAATTCCACATATTAGTATTTCACATTAACTAGGATAAAACTTGGTTTAACTAGTGTAAAAAAATAATTGGAGTAGTTGTCCATGGCGATCAATCAAGTCACTGCTTTCACTTTCCAAAGGGCCTCTGAAAATGAGAAGTGGAATGTGATTGGTTGCGATGGGCAGCTACTGCGGTAAAGTTTCTGTTTTTTTTTCATGGAAACAATAGCGTAGTCAACTGCACTATTATTTCCATTAAAAAAATGGTAACCAAGGCAAACGGAAGCATTACCATTGAATTATTGGTAAGTCAAACGGAAACTTTAGTTTCCATTCGGCTTTCTGTTCATGGGTTCCCCTGACGGAAAGCTGCAACGGAACCCATGAACAGAAAAACAACACTGATGTGAACACAGCCTTAAAGAGGCTCTGTCACCAGATTTTGCAACCCCTATCTGCTATTGCAGCAGATAGGCGCTGCAATGTAGATTACAGTAACGTTTTTATTTTTAAAAAACGAGCATTTTTGGCCAAGTTATGGCCGTTTTTGTATTTATGCAAATGAGGCTTGCAAACGTACAACTGGGCGTGTTGAAAAGTAAAAGTACAACTGGGCGTGTATTATGTGCGTACATCTGGGTGTGTTTACTACTTTTACTAGCTGGGCGTTCTGATGAGAAGTATCATCCACTTCTCTTCAGAACGCCCAGCTTCTGGCAGTGCAGATCTGTGACGTCACTCACAGGTCCTGCATCGTGTCGGCCACATCGGCACCAGAGGCTACAGTTGATTCTGCAGCAGCATCAGCGTTTGCAGGTAAGTAGCTACATCGATTTACCTGCAAACGCCGATGCTGCTGCAGAATCATCTGTAGCCTCTGGTGCCGATGTGTCCTCGCAAGTCTGACACGATGCAGGACCTGGGGAAGTGACGTCACAGCGTGATCTCTCGAGAACACGGCTGTGTCTGCACTGCCAGAAGCTGGGCGTTCTGAAGAGAAGTGGATGATACTTCTCGTCAGAAAGCCCAGCTAGTAAAAGTATTAAACACGCCCCGATGTACGCACATAATACACGCCCACTTGTACTTTTACTTTTCAACACGCCCAGTTGGACTTTAGCAAGCCTCATTTGCATAAATACAAAAATGGTCATAACTTGGCCAAAAATGCTCGTTTTTTAAAAATAAAAACGTTACTCTTATCTACATTGCAGCGCCTATCTGCTGCAATAGCAGATAGGGGTTGCAAAATCTGGTGACAGAGCCTCTTTAAACAACAGTAGTTGCATATAAGAATGTAAATAACTGTTTTGCTATTCTTTTTTTTACTCCTCAGGTTTGGTTCCACAAAATGTTTGCTTTGGTTACACGCAGTGTTTTTCTCACTGATTTATTGCGTTTTTATCATCCAGCCCACTTTGGTAAGATGTACTTTTTTAATTTTATATTGCCATATTTATTTATTTTTTAATTGTATAGTCAGGTAAAGCAAGTGAAAGAAAGTTTGTTTTTGCATACAGTTATTAACCCCTTCCCGCCGAAGCCATTTTTCAGATTTTCACATTCATTTTTTCCTCCCTACCTTCCAAAAGCCATAACTTTTTTTTTATTTTTCCATCAGTAGTGCCGTCTAAGGGCTTGTTTTTTGCAGGACGAGTTGTAGATTTTCACTGCACTATTTATTGTACCATATAATGTAGTGGGGAAAAGAGAAAACAAATTATTTGTAGGGTGGAATAGGAAAAAAAAACCGATTCCTCCATCTTTGAGGTGGGGGGGGGGTTTGTTTTTGCAGCCTACCTATGCAGTAAAAACAGCATGTTAACTTTATTCGTATTGATTATAGAGATACAAAATTTATATAGTTGTTTTGTGTTTTACTACTTATACAAGGAAAACACTAATTGTTAAAAATAAAATTTGAGTTTTGTCGCCATATTCTGAGAGTCTTAACTTTTTTTTTTCAGTCGATTGAGCGGTATGAGGGCTTATCTTTTGCGGGACGAAGTAATACCAGTTATGTTAATTCTTTATTTTTTTAAATTGTGCTTGGGGGAACATAGGGAAAGGTTATATATGTGAGTGAAATAGAAAAAACTTTATTCTACTATATTTAACTTTTTTTTACTAGTCCCCCTAGGGGACTTGAACCAACGATCGCTTGCATAATATACTGCAATACTAATGTATTGCTGTATATCGTTATACTGACATTCTCCTCCTCCCCTCTATACTCTCACTCTCCCTGAGGCAGGGCTTCATAGGAATACAAAGATGGCGGACCTGGGGGCCATCATCAGGCCCCAGGCTGCCATGCCAACCATTGTCACCACGTCATTGCGGCGTGGGTGTGCCGTTTCAATGTTACAGAGAGACGCCCTCTCTTTCTAACCACTTAAATGCCGCGATTGCTATTGACCGTCGCATTTAAGGGGATAAAATAGTGTTATCAGGCTTGTTACACTGAAGTGTTGGCCTACACGCTTGTTCTATGGAGCGTGCTCAGCCCGTATAGCCATATATATATATATATATATATACGGTGGATGTCGGGAAGGGGTTAAACTCCCCCTTATTGTGGTTACACATTTCAATGCCGGAATGGCATCTTCATCAAAACAGTGAATACAGACAATGAAACCGAGGATAAATGAAATACAAAAATGCAGGAAGGAACAAAAGAAATGTTGTCATGCTTTGTTTGATGGACAGCTTGAGTGTCGTTTAAGAGGGAGGGGATGCGACATTTGTTTATTTGACAGCTTATGTACCCTATAGAGGGACGGTGATGCGTCAAGTGAGTTGGTTAGGGTTAATCTTCATGAGGGTGCTGTTGTATTATCACAAAGAACCCCGCACCTATAAGGAGCACTTCATAGCAGTGAAAAATTAAATTTCCACAATTTAAATACTTTGATGAAAATAATATTAATGTAATAAAAACATAATATAGCAAAATCTACAACAATTGATACTAATTGATACTGATTTTTTACGCAATCCTGGCCGAAATATATTAGACTGTAGGTTTAGGCGTGGGTGTGTCAACTGAAACCCGTCCAGTACACTTATCCAGATCCAACTCCATTAGTTATATCGATATATCGGAGAGAAATAGCAGACATCAAGACAATTCTTTGTATACCCAAAAATATGCTTCTCTGCTTTATTGAAAAAAAATGCAATTACAATAATATCTTTCAAAAGGGGAGTAGGCTTGAACTTTAGCCGATTGTTTACAATGGGCCATTGGCTCTATCTGATCCAATTACGTACAATGGGGAGTTGCTCGTGCTGAGCTAATCACAAGCATGAATGGATTTTTACATGTAAGAGTATAATTTCCCATAACATGCAACGCCACGGACTGATGGGACATAATGACCCCCACAGTTGCTATATCACCAGCCTATTCCCCATATAAATGGTAAACAAACTGTATTCCCAGACGATATGGGGCGGCAAACTCGAAAGCACTGGTAAATATTTAGCTATATTCTCCATAGCAAGGAATCATAATATTAGCTAAGGAATAAAAACATTTCATTATTCAGGAACTTTAGGCTGGGTTCACACAGAGTTTTGTGCAGGAGGAAAATCTGCCTCAAAATTCTATTTGGAATTTTGAGGCAGATTTTGCTCTGCCTGCACGCCGATTTTCACGGGTTTTTTTCACTGCGTTTTTCGCCCGTGGCCATTGAGTGCCGCGGGTAAGAAACACCGCGAAATACGCTTTCTCTGCCTCCCATTGATGTCAATGGGAGGTCAGAGGCATAAGTTAAAGATAGCTACATCTGTATCCTCCAGATAGGCCATCAATAGCTGATGGTCGGGGTTCGACTTCTGGGATCCCCGCCGCTCATCCTGGGAGTCGGACCCTGACCCATTAGCTAGTGATGGCCTATCCTCAGGATAGGCCATACATTTTTAGGGACTGGATAAGCCCTTTAAAGAGCAACAAAAAACTGAGAGGCACACAGAATATTGTGAAATCAGTACAGTGTTCAAGAATATTATATATATATATATATATATATATATATATATATTACATTGGGCCGAAGGTCAGTCAAAACCATAATCAGTATATCAAATAAAATAGATTAAAAAAATACGTAATGCATAAAAATGAATAATATTGTATATATGTAAATACATATTCATAACAAAGGGATATGATAAAAATATAAAATAATATGGCATCAATGTAAAAATAAGGGGGAAAGACATGATATACACATTCTAAAATAGAGAGAGAACAGATATACGTATACTAAAAACATTACCTGCACAATAATTATGCATTTATCTAAAGATAAGAACATTAAAAGCTTTACATGCACTAAAAGCATGCATGTATCAGAAAAGTAGTACATATATTGTGTGTACAACAATATTTATAATTTAAGGCTTAATGGAAGAATATTAGAACCACAATTGTTAAATGAACAGTAATAGGCTTGATGTACCACTGAGCATATATATATATATATATATATATATATATATATATATATATATATATATAAAAGGCACTATTAAAACAATAATATTTAATGGAAATATTTTCCTAGACTACAGTTGTTAATGAATGGTAATTAGGAGCAAATTGTCTGATGGTCTGAATCTGACACAGGAATTGATATTCAAAGGGAGGAATCAATAATTTCATTAAGACAACTGGCCTGTAGACAAGACAATGTGTAGATCCTGACGTTTTCTCTTTGTTTTAGCTTCTGAAACCTATTTGGGACAGGGCTTTCAATCTGCTCTATGGGGGTAATTGAGAAACAATTGAAAATGCCACGTGGAAAGCCACACAATGACCCGATACACTATGCTTGAGAAAACCTTGTTACAGTTTGATCTCTGTTTTTGGTTATCCTATTTCATCCATATTGTATATTACACTGGCATTGCATTAAATAGATGACATATACAGAATCACAGTTCATGAAGGACTTAATGGAGAAGACTTCCTGTTTTACCACTGATTGAAAAGAAGTGGATTTATGGGCAATATTGTGACAACAAAGACACTTGGACTTGCTACATTTAAAGAGGATCTGTCGCTAGTTTAGTAATGCCCTATCTACTAACTAATCTGATAGATGCTGTCACACTGATAATGCTAGTGAAAATTGTGTCCCAAAACATTTATTATTTTAAGTTATACGCTTTTATCCAAATATGTAAATGAGCCTTTATTAGTGGGAGGTAACCGCAGTGATTCTCCTGAGGTGGAGCTACGTCACAGCCTCTGACGCTGTCCTATCAGCATGAAGCTGCTTCACACAGTATGAGAAACATTCTAAAGGGAAGGGGGATCACTTCAAACAGCCGTATCTTGGGCTGTGGAACACCTAGAATAGGTGGCATATGAAAGAAGAGATTCTAATCTTTCATATGACACCGGAATCGAAGTTCTTAGCTGTAACACAGCCGGAGATATCACCCGTTGAAAACACTGTCGGGAATGGAACACAGTCGGGAATACTATATGATTACACTGTGTTGATGGGCAGGGAAGGGGGAGAAGCTGTATGAGACATTGTACAGCGTCATCGAGAAAACATTACACCACCCTGAGTAAAAAGAAAGAGTCACCTCCTATTTGGCTATTAGAGCCACATTAGCATATTTGGAGAAGTGCTCCTAACTTTGCAAATAATAAACGTTTTTGAAAACAAATCACACTGTATTAATAAAGCGCCTATTGGATTCGTTAAGGAGATGGGGAATTAATAAACTGGTGACAGAGCCTCTTTAAAGGCACCCTTGATATTAGAAAATGGTTATTTTATGGTTTCAGGCTTTTTCCTCCTTAGCCTGCTGGGTGCTAGTAGTTTTGCGACTTTGGATTTGCATAGGACATGCCCAGTGGCGGATCATCATATAGGCGGTTCGGGCGGCCACCCAGGCACCAAGGATCCCAGGGGACCCAAGGCTCCCAGAGGGCCCATTCCCGCCCGAACCGCACATCATTTAAAAAAAATCTGTATTGCAGCGTGCTAGCGTCGCTAATGGGGAGGAGGGGAAGGGAGAGCAATTGCAGGGGTGGGTAGGGAGAGCAATAGCAGGGGCAGGATGGGAGGTAATAGGGCCGTTGATGATGGGGAGGGCAGGGTCGCACCATCCGGCCTGCTGCCTCTCTGAGGGGGTGGCGGCGCAATTGAAACCAGCTGCCGCCAGTCATTCCTGCACTAATTCTACCTGCGTCTATAGGACACAAGTACAATTACATGCATAAGCGCTGAATGGCCGGGTACATTTCGTGCCCGACCATACAGCGCCTTACAATGACGCTGATTGGCAGGGCAGAATAACTTGTCCCGCCAGTCAGCGCCTTTCAACTACGCTAGCGGTTTCTGTTGTTGAAGTCATCGTGCTGCTTCCTTTGTTGAAGGGCGCTGATCAACGTGACAAAGCATTCTACGCTGCCAATCAGCGCCTTTCAACGAAGCAAGCAGCGCGATGATGTCATCACGCCGCTTGCGTCGTTCAGCCCCAGCAGACCTGTTCAGAAGAGAGCAGGCCTGCATAGATACAGGATGGCATGGGAACGGGATCAAGGTGAGTATGTTTAGTTTTTTTCACTTAAAAGTGAGTGGCATTATCTACGTGGGAGCTATATGTGAGGCACTATCTACAGGGGGCGCTATATGTAGAGCGCTATCTACAGGGCGCTATATGTAGAGCGCTATCTACAGGGGGTCTAAATGTGGGGCACTATCTACAGGGGGGCTATATGTGGGACACTATATACAGGGGGCTGTATCTGGGGCACGATCTACAGGGGGACTATATGTGGGGCACTATTTAGAGGGGGCTGTAAGTGGGGCACTATCTAGAGGGGGATCTATGTAGGGCACTATCTACAGGGGGCTCTATGGGGGGGCACTATCTAAAGGGAGCTCTATGGGGGCACTGTTTACATGGGGCTCTGTGGGGGCACTATCTACAGGGGGCTCCATGGGGGGCACTATCTACAGGGGACCCTATCTACAAGTGGTACTATCTAATGGGGCACTATCTACAGGGGCTCTATGGGGGGCACTATCTACAGAGGTCTCTGTGAGGGGCACTATCTACAGAGGGCTCTATGGGGGCACTATCTACAGGGGGCTCTATGGGGGCACTATCTACAGGGGGCTCTATGGGGGCACTATCTACAGGGGCTCTATGGGGGCACTATCTACAGAGGGCTCTGTGGGGGCACTATATACAGGGGGCTCTATAGGGGGCGCTATCTAATGTTTGAAAAGTGAGAAGCTGAAGACATCTGAGCGGCAAACTGCAGATATGAGTCGTGGCCGGGAGAAGTCATCATAGAGGTCTGGACCGGATGGAGAAGAAAAGAGAAAATAGCAACTAGAATCTGAAAATACATCACTGGTGAGTCACTTAATGTAAATGTTTATTCTGCCTCTAATCAGTACTGTACTCACTATATGATCTGGAGCGAGATGATGGGTGGTGTGATTTAGTTTTTTTTGGGAAACAGCAACGCCCAGTATATCCTTACCATTGTTTGGGTCATGCAGGGAGCTGTAGTTTTACGCTGTACAAACCTATACTGCAGGGGTTGCACTAAATTGATGAGCTGTGTTTGTGCTGATGTTGTATTTATGTACTGAGCTTGGTTCTGGTGTTATATATATATATATATATATATATATATATGTAACGCGCTTGGTTCTGGTGATGTATTTATGTACTGAGCTTGGTTCTGGTGTATTTATGTACTGAGCTTTGTTCTGGTGCTGTATTTATATAATGAGTTTGGTTCTAGGGCTGTCTATATTTACTGAGCTTTGTTCTGGTGTTGTATATATGTACTGAGCTTTGTTCTGGTGCCTGATATATGTACTGAGCTTTGTTCTGGTGCTGTATTTATATACTGAACTTGATTCTGGTGCTGTATATATATATATATATATATATATATATATATACATATATATACTGAGTGTAAAGGATCTGCCAGGTACTACGTCTGTGTATACTCCCGGGATTAATCAGTCGACACCTGAGGCCAGACCTCTTAGACTGACACCGGCTCCCACCAACCAGGGTGGCAGGCTCAGGAGTGGGAGAGCCTATCGCGGCCTGGTCAGTCGGAGTTAGCTCCGCCCCCTGTCCATTTATACCTGCCGTGTTCTCTTCCTCAGTGCTTGTTATTCTTCTTGCATTCCTGGCCCCACTGCTGCCTTGCTCCAGCCTGCTTCTGCCGTGCTTCTGCCTTGCTTCAGTTCCGCTTCTCCTGCTTCGCTTTGCCCCTGGCTTGCTTCCTGCTCCGTGCTCTCGTTGGTATACTCCACTACATCCTGATCCTGACTGACTCATTCACCGCTCCGTTTCCTCGCGGCGTTCCGTGGGCTACTGCCCCTTCCCTTGCGTGTTCCCTGTTTGTACTCCCTTGCACTTAGACAGCGTAGGGACCGCCGCCAAGTTGTACCCCGTCGCCTAGGGCGGGTCGTTGCAAGTAGGCAGGGACAGGGCGGTGGGTAGATTAGGGCTCACTTGTTCCCTTCACCTCCTTACTGCCATTACATAATAACAAGCCCATACCTAGTCTACCATTTCTCCTACGCTGACGCTATCATGGACCCCCTTGAGACCCTGACCCAGCAGATGCAGGGCCTCTCCCTACAGGTCCAGGCCCTGGCTCAGAGGGTCAACCAGGGTGACGCTGCCTTAGTAGTACCCCTCACCTCACCTCTAGAACCCGACCTCAAGTTACCTGACCGGTTCTCAGGGGACCGTAAGACTTTTCTCTCCTTCCGGGAGAGTTGCAGACTTTATTTCCGCCTAAAACCTCACTCCTCAGGTTCCGAGAACCAGCGGGTGGGTATCATTATATCCCGACTCCAGGAAGGGCCCCAAGAGTGGGCCTTCTCCTTGGCTCCTGACGCCCCTGAACTTTCCTCTGTTGATCGTTTTTTCTCTGCCCTCGGACTCATTTACGACGAGACTGACAGGACTGCCTTAGCCGAGAGTCAGCTGGTGACCTTACGTCAGGGTAGGAGACCTGTTGAGGAATACTGTTCTGATTTTAGAAAGTGGTGCGTAGCTTCTCGGTGGAACGACCCGGCCCTAAGGTGCCAGTTTAGGTTAGGATTATCTGACGCCCTGAAGGATCTGCTGGTTAGCTACCCCTCTTCTGACTCCCTAGACCAGGTTATGGCCCTAGCAGTACGACTTGACCGACGTCTCAGGGAACGTCAGCTTGAACGTTTCAATGTGTTCCCCTCTGACTTCCCTGCGATTCTCCCCGAGGACCCGTCTCCTCGCTCTTCCACGGAGGACTCGGAGGTACCTATGCCACTCGGGGCCTCCATGTCCCCTCGACAACGTAGAGAGTTTCGCAGGAAGAATGGTCTCTGCTTCTATTGTGGGGACGACAAGCATCTACTGAACACCTGTCCCAGGCGCAAGAATAAACAGCCGGAAAACTTCCGCGCCTAAGTGATCATCGGGGAGGTCACTTGGGCGCACAGGTATTTCCCGTTAATATGAAACGCAAAAAAATTTTGCTTCCCTTTCAGGTCTCGTTTGCTGGCCGGTCTGCCACTGGCAGTGCCTTCGTGGATTCTGGCTCATCTGCTAATATCATGTCTGTGGAATTTGCTATGTCTCTAAAAATGCCTTTTATTGATTTGCCTTATCCTATCCCGGTAGTGGGTATCGACTCCACTCCTCTTGCTAATGGTTATTTTACTCAGCATACTCCTGTTTTTGAACTCCTTGTTGGCTCCATGCATTTGGAGCAGTGCTCTGTACTGGTGATGCAGGGATTATCGTCCGATCTGGTATTAGGTCTTCCCTGGTTGCAGCTGCATAATCCCACGTTTGATTGGAATACTGGGGATCTCACCAAATGGGGTAGTGAATGCCTGATGTCATGTCTTTCGGTTAACTCTATTTCTCCCCGGGAGGAGGTAAACACGCTTCCTGAGTTTGTTCAGGACTTCGCTGATGTGTTTTCTAAGGAGGCCTCCGAGGTGTCCCCCTCATAGAGATTACGATTGCGCCATCGATTTGGTGCCTGGTGCCATACTTCCTAAGGGTAGGATATTTAATCTTTCATGTCCTGAACGTGAAGCTATGAGGGAGTATATCCAAGAATGCCTGGCCAAGGGTTTCATTCGCCCCTCGACTTCTCCTGTAGGTGCTGGCTTCTTCTTCGTGGGGAAGAAGGATGGTGGTCTTAGGCCGTGCATTGATTATCGGAACCTGAATAAGGTCACCGTAAGGAACCAGTATCCCCTTCCTTTGATTCCGGATCTTTTTAATCAGGTTCAGGGGGCCCAATGGTTTTCTAAGTTCGATCTACGGGGGGCATATAACCTTATCCGCATCAAAGAGGGGGATGAGTGGAAAACTGCGTTCAACACACCCGAAGGTCATTTCGAATACCTGGTCATGTCCTTTGGGTTGTGTAATGCCCTCTGCCGTCTTCCAGAATTTTATTAATGAAATTCTGAGAGATTACCTGGGTAATTTTCTTGTAGTGTACCTTGATGACATACTGGTGTTTTCCAAGGACTGGTCCTCCCACGTGGAGCATGTCAGGAAGGTCCTCCAGGTCCTCCGGGAAAATAATCTGTTTGCGAAGACCGAAAAATGTGTGTTTGGGGTACAGGAGATACCATTTTTAGGTCAAATCCTCACTCCTCATGAATTCCGCATGGACCCTGCCAAGGTTCAGGCTGTGGCGGAATGGGTCCAACCTGCCTCCCTGAAGGCGCTACAATGTTTTTTGGGGTTCGCTAACTATTACAGGAGATTTATTGCCAACTTCTCGGTCGTCGCTAAGCCTCTTACGGACCTTACTCGCAAGGGTGCTGATGTCCTCCATTGGCCCCCTGAGGCCGTCCAGGCTTTTGAGACCCTCAAGAAGTGCTTTATCTCGGCCCCCGTGCTGGTTCAGCCCAACCAAAGGGAGCCATTTATTGTGGAGTTTGATGCATCCGAGGTGGGAGTGGGGGCCGTCTTGTCCCAGGGTACCAGCTCCCTCACCCATCTCCGCCCCTGTGCTTACTTCTCTAGGAAGTTTTCGCCCACGGAGAGTAACTATGATATTGGCAACCGCAAACGTTTAGCCATTAAATGGGCTTTTGAAGAGTGGCGTCACTTCCTGGAGGGGGCCAGACACCAGGTAACGGTCCTTACTGACCACAAGAATCTGGTTTTCCTAGAATCTGCCCGGAGGCTTAATCCTAGACAAGCTCGTTGGGCACTATTCTTTACCAGATTTAATTTCTTGGTTACCTATAGGGCTGGGTCCAAAAATATTAAGGCTGATGCACTGTCACGTAGTTTCATGGCCAATCCTCCTTCCGAGAAGGATCCTGCTTGTATTTTACCCCCTGGTATAATCATTTCTGCCACTGATTCTGATTTAGCTTCTGGCATCCCGGCTGATCAAGGTTCAGCTCCCGGGAACCTCCCTGGGGACAAACTGTTTGTCCCCCTGCAATACCGGCTAAGGGTACTCAGGGAAAACCATGACTCTGCACTATCTGGTCATCCTGGCATCTTGGGTACCAAACACCTCATTACCAGAAACTATTGGTGGCCTGGGTTGCCTAAAGACGTTAGGGCTTACGTCGCCGCTTGTGAGGTTTGTGCTAGGTCCAAGACCCCTAGGTCCCGACCTGCGGGCTTACTACGTTCCTTGCCCATTCCCCAGAGACCTTGGACCCATATCTCCATGGATTTTATCACCGATTTGCCTCCATCTCAGGGCAAGTCGGTGGTGTGGGTGGTAGTAGACCGCTTCAGCAAGATGTGCCACTTTGTGCCCCTCAAGAAACTACCTAACGCCAAGACGTTAGCTTCTTTGTTTGTTAAACACATTCTGCGTCTCCATGGGGCCCCAGTCAATATCGTTTCTGACAGACGGGTACAATTTGTTTCCTTATTTTGGAGAGCTTTTTGTAAAAAGTTGGAGATTGATCTGTCCTTCTCCTCCGCCTTCCATCCCGAAACTAATGGCCAAACGGAAAGGACTAACCAATCCCTGGAACAATATTTAAGGTGTTTCATCTCCGACTGTCAATTTGATTGGGTCTCATTCCTTCCCCTCGCCGAATTTTCCCTGAATAACCGGGTCAGTAACTCGTCAGGGGTCTCCCCGTTTTTCTGTAATTTCGGGTTTAACCCAAGATTCTCCTCCGTTTCTCCTGGTTGTTCCAATAATCCCGAGGTAGAGGACGTTCATCGGGAACTGTGCACAGTCTGGGCCCAGGTTCAGAAGAACCTAGAGGCGTCCCAGAGCGTACAAAAGATTCAGGCTGATAGTAGACGTTCTGCTAACCCCCGGTTTGTCGTCGGGGATCTGGTCTGGTTGTCGTCCAGGAACTTGCGCCTTAAGGTCCCGTCCAGGAAGTTTGCTCCCCGATTTATTGGACCTTATAAGATCATTGAAGTCCTCAACCCTGTATCCTTCCGTCTGGAGCTGCCCCCATCCTTTCGCATACATGACGTCTTCCATGCCTCCCTCCTTAAACGCTGCTCCCCATCCTGGTCCCCCTCGAGGAAACCTCCTGTTCCCGTTCTCACCCCTGAGGGGGTGTAATTCGAGGTGGCCAAGATTATGGACAGTAGGATGATCCAGGGCTCCCTCCAGTACCTGGTCCATTGGAGAGGATACGCGCCGGAGGAGAGGACTTGGGTACCTGCTCGTGATGTTCATGCTGGGGTATTGATCAGGAGGTTCCACCTTCTCTTCCCCACTAAACCGGGTCCTCTTAGTAAGGGTCCAGTGGCCCCTCCTAAAAGGGGGAGTACTGTAAAGGATCTGCCAGGTACTACGTCTGTGTATACTCCCGGGATTAATCAGTCGACACCTGAGGCCAGACCTCTTAGACTGACGCCGGCTCCCACCAACCAGGGTGGCAGGCTCAGGAGTGGGAGAGCCTATCGCGGCCTGGTCAGTCGGAGTTAGCTCCGCCCCCTGTCCAATTATACCTGCCGTGTTCTCTTCCTCAGTGCTTGTTATTCTTCTTGGATTCCTGGCCCCACTGCTGCCTTGCTCCAGCCTGCTTCTGCCGTGCTTCTGCCTTGCTTCAGTTCCGCTTCTCCTGCTTCGCTTTGCCCCTGGCTTGCTTCCTGCTCTGTGCTCTCGTTGGTATACTCCACTACATCCTGATCCTGACTGACTCATTCACCGCTCCGTTTCCTCATGGCGTTCCGTGGGCTACTGCCCCTTTCCTTGCGTGTTCCCTGTTTGTACTCCCTTGCACTTAGACAGCGTAGGGACCGCCGCCAAGTTGTACCCCGTCACCTAGGGCGGGTCGTTGCAAGTAGGCAGGGACAGGGCGGTGGGTAGATTAGGGCTCACTTGTTCCCTTCACCTCCTTCCTGCCATTACACTGAGCTTGATTCTGGTGTTGTATATATGTAATGAGCTCTGTTCTGGTGCTGTATATATGTATGAGCTTGGTTCTGGGGCTGTATATATGTACTGAGGTTTGTTCTGGTGCTGTATATATGTACTGAGCTTGGTTCTGGTGCTGTATTTATATACTGAACTTGATTCTGGTGCTGCATATATATATATATATATATATACATATATATACTGAGCTTGATTCTGGTGTTGTATATATGTAATGAGCTCTGTTCTGGTGCTGTATATATGTATGAGCTTGGTTCTGGGGCTGTATATATGTACTGAGGTTGGTTCTGGTGCTGTATATATGTATGCGCTTGGTTCTGGGGCTGTATATATGTACCGAGCTTTGTTCTGGGGCTGTATATATGTACTGAGGTTGGTTCTGGTGCTGTATATATGTACTGAGGTTTGTTCTGGTGCTGTATATATGTATGCGCTTTGTTCTGGGGCTGTATATATGTACTGAGCTTTCTTCTGGGCTGTATATATGTATTGAGGTTGGTTCTGGTGCTGTATATATGTTTGACCTTGGTTCTGGGGCTGTATATATGTACTGAGCTTGGTTCTGGAGCCGTATATATTAGATGTTGGTTCTGATGCTGTAATTGAGGTCATGGGCGGTGCCGCTATCCTGAAGAGTCAGACTCCTGCCTCTCCACCTTTCCATGCTTGACTGACATCACTCTAGCTGTTATACATCACTACCGGTCTCCTCCATCTGTCTCGGATGCGCCATTGCCATGTACTACTTGGGCACGCACCGTGCAGCGAGGTATACTCTGCCCGGCTGCACTGTGCATGCCAGTACAGGGCATCGGCGCATCTGCAAGAGTTGGAGGAGGCTGCTAGTGGGGTAGAACAGCCAGGGAGATGTCAATCAAAATCTGGGGGACGCCACTTCAATTTTCGTCTAAGGCAGCAGAAAAGCATGAATCGGCCCAGAGGGAGGGACAACATTTTCAGGGGCGAGATAGGGCCAGCAGATGTGCGTCACGATTTCCGACCATAGAGCACTCAGCAGTCAGCTGCTCAACCCCCCCCCCCCCCCGCTGTATAATAAATATTGAGGGCTCTATGGGGGATGGGGGGATTATTCCCAACTTCATTGATTCCTCTGCAGTCACTTATATAGTTATACCCACTTTTCAGTATAATACCCCCTTCCCATAGAGCCTAATATATTGCAAGGGGAGGTCAGATTGTCGTCCTGACTGCTGGGGGCTCTATAGGGGGGTCTGAGCGAATAACTGCTCCTCAGCAGTTAGTCGCTCAGACCCCCTTTAGAGCCCCCAGCAGTCAGTCAGACAATCTGAGCTCTCCTTGCAATATATTAGTAACTACTGAGGGCACAATGGGAATAATATCCCTCCCCCACAGAGACGTCAGAGTCAGACACTCAGACCCCCCTATAGAGCCCCCAGCAGTCAGTCAGACAATCTGCATACCACCCAACTTTTGAATTCGGAAAAGAGGGACATTTTAAGCCACGCCCCTAACCACGCCCAATACCCGGCATAAACACATCAAATCGCGGCCAGATCCTTCTGCAAATAACACGCGCACATTCTCATCGCGGATCTCTAGACTGTCTGGATATCACAGATATTATGGATCCGGTCTTTATGTTACTTTTCCTATCTTGGGTATAACATTTGCTCATCATGGCAGCAGCTGCAGGACAAACCAAAAGGCTGAGAACAATGAAAGTCAAGAGGGAGACCCTGTGGTGGATGACTTTTCAATTGACAGGTAGCAGAGTTACATGATGGGGATTTTTTTTTTCAGATTGGGTAACTCTGCTACCGGTCAATGGAAAAATCATCCACCAGAGACCCCCTGTAGATCGCTCAACACACAGCCCCCCTGTATATAGTGCCACACACAGCCCACCTGTAGATAGCTCCAGATACAGCCCCCCTGTACATAGCGCCAGATACAGCCTCCCTGTAGATAGCGCCACACACAGCCCCCCTGTAGATAGCTCCAGACACAGCCCACCTGTACATAGCGCCAGATACAGCCCCCCCTGTAGATAGCTCCAGACACAGCCCCCCCTGTAGGTAGCGCAACACACAGCCCCTTAGGCCTTATTCACACGACAGGGTCTGAGTGTCGGCCGATAAAAACGTCCATTTTGTGCTATTTTTCCCGGCCGTTTTGCATCCGTACCGATTCCGTTCCGGGCCGTGTTGCCGTTTTTAACGGCCGATTTTAACCCGTTTTGCATCCGTTTTTTTCCCTGTCCATTTTAAAATCGGATAGATTTCATTTAAATTTGTTGCCACACACTTCCCTCTGTAGATAATGCCACAGCCCCCTGTAGGCAAGGCCACCCAGCCCCCTGCAGGTAATGCCACTGCCACCCAGCCCCCCTGTATGTAATGCCACCCAGCACCCTGTATGTAATGCCACCCAGCCCCCTGAAGGTAATGCCACCCAGCCCCCTGTATGTAATGCCACCCAGCCCACTGTAGGTAATGCCATCCAGCTCCCTGTATGTAATGCCACCAAGTCCCCTGTAGGTAATGCCACACAGCCCCCTGTAGGTTGCACCCATCCCCCCCCTTCCAGGAGAAGTCTCTGACTTCAATGTCCATATATGGACAGTGTCACTGACTTCTCCTGGAGAGGAATTCCCGGCCACAGGGTCGGGGATTCCGCTTCAGAAGTGAGTGACGTCACTGTGTCCATATATGGACACTTTGGTCTCTCACTTCTTCTGTAACGGAATCCCCGGCCACAGGGTCGGGGATTCCGCTTCAGAAGTGAGTGACGTCACTGTATCCATATATGGACAGTGTAGTCACTCACTTCTCCTGTAGCGGAATCCCCGGCCATAGGGTCGGGGATTCCGCTTCAGAAGTGAGTGACGTTGCTGTGTCCATATATGGACAGTGTAGTCACTCACTTCTCCTGTAGCGGAATCCCCAATCCCCGGCCGGGGATTGGGGATTCCGACTCCTACAGCGAGCAAAAACAGACCCCCCCTCCTCCTCCTCACATGCACTCTGCTTTCACTCACCGTTAGAAGAAGGCAGGAGTCTTGCAGCTGCGTTCTCTCTGGTGTCGATGCCAGCCCGGGAGTGGACCAGTCCAGTCACCTGACTGGTGAGGTCAGATGACAGGTCAGGTGACAGGTCAGGTGACTGGACTGGTCCACTCCCGGGCCGGCATCGAACCCAGTGAGAACACTGCCGCAAGACTCCTGCCTTCTTCTGATCGCTGCTGCAGTCGGCAGCGATCAGCTGTTTTGATGCAGCGCCCAGCGGGACATTTTGAAGACCGGCCGGGACGGCGGGAAACGGTGAGAAACCGGGACTGTCCCGCCGGAATCGGGACGTTTGGGAGGTATGAATCTGACCTCCCCTTGCAATATAATTCCCCCCATACAGCTCTCAGAAGTTATTTTACTTCAAGGGGAGGGGTGTCTGACTACTTAAAGGGGTTTTCCCATGAGGGACATTTATGATATATCCACAGGATATGTCATAAATGTCAGATAGATGCTGGACCTGCACCTATCTCTAGAACGGGGCCTCCTAAACCCCATTCTCCCTCTTTCTGCTCCCGCTGGCTCATGGTCGGGAGTTACGAAAACAGTGTAGCCTGCATGCTACGCTACTTCCATATCTGCCATTCTCTATCATGAGAGTTACGGAAACTCCCAACCATGAAGGCAGGAAGTGGCTGGGAGGCAGCGATAGCAGAAAGAGGTAGAACAGGATTTAGGGGGCCCCGTTCTTGAGATAGGTGCAGGTCCCAGAGATGGGACCTGCATCTATCTGACATTTATGACATAGTCTGTGGATAAGTCATAAATGTCCTTCATGGGAAAACCCTTTTAAAGTGTAACTAAACTTCTAAAAAACTTCTGGCATGTCATAGTGAAATGTCAGAAGTTTTGATCGGTAGGTGTCCGAGCATTGAGACCCCCCACCGAACGCTAAAACAAAGTGGCAGAAGCACTCAGATGACAGCTGTGCCGCTTAGTTTCTGATCTGTTTTCTCAGAAAGCCGAGCAAGCGGTGTATGGACGTACACCACTCCGAGGAATGCCGGTCAGGAACGAAGCAGTGCAGCATTCAACCGAGCGCTTCTGTCGCTTCACTTTAGCGATCGGTGGGGGTCTTAATTCTCGGACCCCCCCACCGATTAAGTTCTGACATATCACTATAACATGTCAAAGTTTTTTAAAAGTTTAGTTACACTTTAACCCCTTAACGACTGGCGTATAGTGTTTTTACGTTGGCCGTTCAGGGTAGTTCTTCTGAATCGCCGCCTTTTCACGTCGGCACTTCAGAAGAACTTTTCCCGCATCGTGCAGGGTGCTGCTGAAGCCCGGGCTGTAACAGCCTCGGGCTTCAGGGCAACAATCGGAGACAACTAGCAGTGGTCTCCGATCATATTTAACCCCTCAGATGCGGCGCTCAATAGCGAGCGCTGCATCTGAGTGATTTTAGAGGGAGGGGGCTCCCTCTCATTCCACTGGCAACCCCGCGTGCATCACGGGGTGCCAATGGATTCTATGGCAGCCTGGGGGCCTAACAAAGGCCCCCAGGTCTGCCTTTAGTAATTGCCTGTTAGACCATGCCAGAGGCATGACCTAGAAGGTGCCTGTCAGTTTTACACTGACTGGCAATAATACGCTGCAATACAGAAGTATTGCAGTGTATTATAATAGCAATCAAAAGTTTGCACAGTAAATTAAATAAAGTTTGAAATAAATAAATAAATGTCCCGAGTAAAAAATAAATAAAAAAAGACACTTTTTCCCCTTATAAAATACTTTATTATGAAAAAAAGTTAAATGTTACTCATACGCCGCATCCGTAACTAACCCAACTATAAGACGATTACATTATTTAACCCGCACGGTGAACGCCGTAAAAAATATAATAAAAAACAACGCCAGAATTGCTGTTTTCTGTTCATCCTGCCTTCAAAAGAATTTGATAAAAAGTGATCAAACACTTGCATCTACTCCAAAATGGTAGCAATAAAAACTACAAGTCGTCCCGCAAAAAAAAGCCCTCATACAGCTGCATCGGTCAAAAAATAAGAAAGTTATGGCTCTTAAAAAAGCAAATAATTTTGAAAAAAATGTGTTTTTAGTGTGTAAAAGTAGGAAAACATAAACAAATCCATATAAATTTGGTATCGCCGCAATCGTAACGACCCGCTGAATAACGTTATTATGCTATTTATACCACACGGTAAACAGCGTAAAATTAAGACGCAAAAAAAGTCTGTTTTTTTTTCCAGTACCCCACTAAAAAAGTAATTTAAAAGTTAATCAATAAATTATATGTACCCCAAAATGGTGCTATTATAAAATACAACTTGTCCCGCAAAAAATAGTCTTTACACAGCTATGTCGACGCAAAAATAAAAAAGTTATAGATCTTTGAATGCAACGATGGAAAAACTTAAAAAATTGCTTGGTCATTAAGGTTTAAAATATCTTCGGTATTAAGGGGTTAAAGAGAGGTGTTACAAATTTTTATTATTATTATTATTTTCCTTTTTTTTCTTTAATAAAACGGTGTATCAGTGTATTTGATGCAACTTTCTAAATACTTTTTATTAAAAATGATTTTTACTTTTTGAGAAACAGCTGCTTTGTATCCTGTATACAGAGCAGCTGTATCTAGTGCTAAAACCTGAATCTGTCAGGTCAGTGGCACTGACGGGTACAGTGTCAGCGGGTTGGGGGGGGTTGAATTGCGTGTGAGGGGGAAGGAGGTGGCCCAAGTTGTGTCAACAGTCCAGGGCCCATGGTACACTTAATCCGCCACTGGACATGTCAGTGTCTTGTGAGGGTTCTCATCTCCATGTAACCTAAGTTGAAGGTAGTAAGGAAGCCTGTGTTTCATCTTTTGTTTGATTCTGATTGAGCTCGATGTTTATTTTCCAGTCATTTCGCTTATGTGAGGGATGAGACTATTTCCATAACTCCCTGTATCATGCATCTCGGAAAACGTTTTTCTTTGATGCGTTTACCTAGTGTCCTTCACTGAGCCTTCAAAGTTGAATCATTGGAGCAATTTTTCCTGTTTCTCCTAAATTGCCCAAATAGAATATTTTTTCAACCATGGGGTAGTGGGCACATTGAAAATCAAGGTAGCTATTAACATCTACCTGTTTCAAATGAGTGCTGGTGAGTAGATTCCCATGTGCATCCTTTAAAATCATGAGGTCTGAAAATTTCATGTTATTATTGGATTAGTGATGTGTTAAGTTTAAACTAAAAATAATGTAATTCAGGGCATCAATAAAAGTAAAAGGTCATCAATGTATCTGATGTACATGAGTATATTATTACGGTATCAGTGGTCACTGTAGATGTATTACTATTCAGATATCCCTATGTATAAATTTGCATAGGGCGATGCAAAATGGGACCCCATTGCACCGCCCCTTATTTGCCTATAGATGGCAGTCTCAAAGCTGAAAACATTGTGATTTAAAAATAAAGAGTGCACACTCTGTGATGAAATCTCTTTCAATTAATAGCATGAAGGGATCTTTTTGTAGATGTAAATAATCTTCTGCCTCAATCCCCTTGTCATATGGGATGTTGGAGGACAGGAAGGAAACGTCAGCTGTTGGAAAGGTTGGATAAATTGTGTTCTATTAAATGCTTGTAACTTTAATTAATCGAGTGAAGTTTTTCAGGTATGAGAGGAAAGAGGTGACACATTTTTGCAGGTAAAGATCCACAAAGTGGGAAAGATTGCTTGTGAGGGAGCTGATACGTGATATGATCGGTCATTCTGTGGGATTGTATAAGGAATTGTGAATCTTGGGCAGGTAATAAAAGAAGGGAACCTTTTCTCTCATTGGGGAGCAGTTGATTTTTAAGGGCAGTCTTAATAATAACTTTATAGTTACAAATGAACTCATTTGAGGGTTTACATTTTAAATGCTCATACAAATCTACATCTGAAAGTAGCCTAAGTGACCTCATGACTATGTAGAAATTAGTAGACAGTGATGTGATGTTTTTTTTTCATTGGGGTATAAGTTCCTCTTCTGGTTGTGTATACTTTCAAAGAACCTGAAATCATTGCTGATAAATGTGAAGAATTGAACTATGGCGTGACAATTTGAGGTTACGGATGAACGTGTGTAGGTCTAAAAATAGTTGAAAACCATCAGTACATTCCTTTAGAGAGGAGGCACATCTCAATGTCTTTAAGAATATAATTGGAAACGTTAAACAGTTTAACTTTGTTACACTATTTGTTTTTGCTTTTCGGGTTCCTATTTCTGCATCCCCTATATCTGTTTTTTTTTGTGGATAATTTCTGCTTTGGCTTAAAGAGCCTGATAATGGGCCTGACAATGGTTTGGCTCTTTGGGTTGCTGAGCAGTGTAACTAGAACTACCATGGTGTATATTTGTCATTGGCATGATTGGGGATTGCTATTTGGGATGGAAATCCTAAAAAAAAGTCCCCACTAAATAGGCGCTGTCAGTGGAGGTGCAGTCTAAAATTAAAGGCATTGTTTTGAGAAAAGGCAGTGGAAAGGAATGTGGGGAAGGTTCCTGATGAATGCCATTAACATAAGGTCTTGAGCCGAGCACATCATAAACTGAGATTTGGGATAAATTGCATCGAGAAGTGACATAATTCTAACAGGAGTGTGGGGGAGTATTAGGTTCATCAGTTCGACTATTGGTGTTGGTTGGACTATACAGGGTGAGTGACCTATCAAATGGACCTTGAGATGGACCCATCAGATGGACCTGTATTGTTGCCTTCAATGTATTTTAATTTGAGTGGTAGTTCATAGGATTTGATACCATTGAGGAGAATGTTCCCAAAGGGGACAATGGGTACTGTGTATGTGTGTCTCATTGGTTTCCACAAAATTTGTAAAGTGCACTTTCATCAGGGCAGCACTATTGGTAGGGCTTTCCCCCTGTGACTTTTTAAACTGTTGTTTTTTTTTAAAGGACTGTTTTGATCGCTTTAACGTCATTATTGTAAAAATTCTTATTGGTATTACCTGAGGTCGATCAGGAGGGGCCTTGAACCTGTGTTAGAACTCAACTGTAGGTGTCAATACATGATTCTCTTGGGGGTATCAGTGGACCAATCCCTTTTCCTCCCTTGTTTGGGGGATGATCTCAGTGGTCACTGTTGAGCATATAAGCATTTTACTAATCAGTTTAAACGAAACATTTTTAAAGTTGGTGTCAATAAAATCCAATAGTTTTGCATAGTCTGGGTGAGACTGAAAAATGAATTTTGCTTACGCAAAATACATTGTAAAAAAAACATCTGAACGGGTATCCATGTATTTATCCTAATCCTCCCTGAAAGAAGTATCTTTGGGAAAGGTAGTTTTAAATGTGAAAAGCATAACCTGGATAGCAATGTTCTCAGTCAAATAAATATAAAATAATCAAAGAGTAAGCTGAGACACAGGTTCATTACCTCCTTCAACTCTGCTCACAAGGAAATAATGAGAACCCTCACAAGGCACGTCCCTATCTCAAGTATCACCTTCCTAGCAAACCCAAAGTCACCTTTAGGAGATCAATCACATTCAAAAAGCTACTAGCACCCGGCAGGCTACAGAGGAAAAAACCTAAAATAATTTCCTAATTTTATGGGTGCCTTCACATGTAGCAAAAGTCGAAGTGTCTTTGTTGTCACAATATTGCCTATAGATCCTCTTCTTTTCAATCAGTGGTAACACAGGAAGTCTTCTCCATTAAAGAGGCTCTGTCACCAGATTTTGCAACCCCTATCTGCTATTGCAGCAGATAGGCGCTGCAATGTAGATTACAGTAACGTTTTTATTTTTAAAAAACGAGCATTTTTGGCCAAGTTATGACCATTTTTGTATTTATGCAAATGAGGCTTGTAAAAGTCCAAGTGGGCGTGTTTAAAGTAAAAGTCCAACTGGGTGTGTATTATGTGCGTACATCGGGGCGTGTTTAATACTTTTACTAGCTGGGCGCTCTGATGAGAAGTATCATCCACTTCTCTTCAGAACACCCAGCTTCTGGCAGTGCAGATCTGTGACGTCACTCACAGGTCCTGCATCGTGTCGGACACATCGGCACCAGAGGCTTCAGTTGATTCTGCAGCAGCATCGGCGTTAGCAGGTAAGTCGATGTAGCAACTTACCTGCAAACGCCGATGCTGCTACAGAATCATCTGTAGCCTCTGGTGCCGATGTGTCCCCGCTCGTCTGACACGATGCAGGACCTGTAAGTGACGACACAGCGTGATCTCTCGAGAACACGGCTGTGTCTGCACTGCCAGAAGCTGGGCGTTCTGAAGAGAAGTGGATGATACTTCTCATCAGAACGGCCAGCTAGTAAAAGTATTAAAAACGCCCCGATGTACGCACATAATACACGCCCAGTTGTACTTTTACTTTTAGGCCTGATTTACACGAGCGTGTGCGTTTTGCGCGCGCAAAAAACGCTGCGTTTTGCGCGCGCAAAAGGCACTTGGCAGCTCCGTGTGTCATCCGTGTATGATGCGCGGCTGCGTGATTTTCGCGCAGCCGCCATCATAGAGATGAGGCTAGTCGACGGCCGTCACTGTCCAAGGAGCTGAAAGAGCTAACTGATCGGCAGTAACTCTTTCAGCACCCTCGACAGTGAATGCCGAACACAATATACACCAACCTGTGAATAAAAAAAGACTTTCATACTTACCAAGAACTTCCTGCTTCCCCCAGTCCGGGCTCCCGGCCGTTGCCTTGGTGACGCGTCCCACTCTTGTCATCCGGCCCCACCTCCCAGGATGACGCCGCAGTCCATGAGACCGCTGCAGCCTGTGATTGGCTGCAGCCTGTGCTTGGCCTGTGATTGGCTGCAGCTGTCACTTGGACTTAACTGTCATCACGGGAGGTCGGACCGGAGTTATCGGTAAGTCAGAACGTCTTTTTTTTTTTACAGGTTCATGGATTTTCGGAGCGGAAGTCACTGTCCATGGTGCTGAACCAGTTTAACGCTTTCAGCACCGTGGACAGTGACTGTCTCCTGACGTCGCGTACCCGAACATTTTTTACCGGTTTCGGTCAAAACGAGTTTGGCCGAACCCGGTGAAGTTCGGTGCGCTCATCTCGAATTTGACACTCCGTTTGGATGTTTGTAAACAGAAAAGCACGTGGTGCTTTTCTGTTTACATTCAGGAGTTTGACAGCTCTTGCGCGAATCACGCAGTTCGCACGGAAGTGCTTCCGTGCGGCATGCGTGGTTTTCACGCACCCATTGACTTCAATGGGTGCGTGAGTGCGCGAAAAACGCACGATTATAGAACATGTCGTGAGTTTTTTTCTGCGCACACGCGCTGAGCGCAATTCACGCATCGTCTAAACTGCTCCATTGACTAATATAGGTGCGTACGACATGCGTGCAAAGCACGCGCGTCGCACGCGCGTATATTACGTTCGTGTAAATGAGGCCTTAAACACACCCACTTGGACTTTTGCAAGCCTCATTTGCATAACTACAAAAATGGTCATAACTTGGCCAAAAATGCTCGTTTTTAAAAAATAAAAACGTTACTGTAATCTACATTGCAGCGCCTATCTGCTGCAATAGCAGATAGGGGTTGCAAAATCTGGTGACAGAGCCTCTTTAAGTCCTTCATGAACTGTGATTCTGTATATGTCATCCATGTATTGCAATGCCAATGTAATATACAATATGGATGAAATAGGATAACCAAAAACAGAGATCAAACTGTAACAAGCTTTTCTCAAGCATAGTGTATCGGGGCATTGTGTGGCTTTCCACAGTGGCATTTTCAATTGTTTCTCAATTACCCCCCATAGAGCAGATTGAAAGCCCTGTCGCAAATAGGTTTCAGGAGCTAAAACAAAGAGAAAACGTCAGGATCTACACATTATCTTGTCTACAGACCAGTGGTCTTAATAAAATTATTGATTGCTCCCTTTGAATATAAATTCCCGTGTCAGATTCAGACCATCAGACAATCTGCTCCTAATTACCATTCATTAACAACTGTAGTCTAGGAAAATATTTCCATTAAATATTATTGTTTTAATAGTGCTTTTTATATATATTCTCAGTGGTACATCAAGCCTATTACTGGTAGAGATGAGCGAACTTATGAAAAGTTCGGTTCGGCCAGTTCGCCGAATTTCACGAAAAAGTTCGATTCGGACCAAACTAGTTCTGACCGAACCTGTAATTTCCGTGCGCCGAGCATGGTACTGTCCAGGGTGCTGAAAGAGTTAATGGGCTGCACTACCTCTTTCAGCAACCTTGACAGTACCATGCTCGGCGCACGGAAAATAAAATTTTAATGTAATAAAAAATAAAAAAAAATACGTTCATACTTACATTCCTCCTGTCCGGCCTCCAGCGATGACGTTTCATCCATGTCGCCGCTGCAGCCAATCACAGGCTGTAGTGGCGGTCACGCACGTCAGGATGACGTCAGAAGGCCGGCCTCCAGGGATGACACTTCATCCCACGTGACCGCCTCTGCAGCCAATCACAGGCTGCAGCGTCCTCTGCAGCCAATCACACGCTCCTCTCCTGAAATACTCTGTGCTACCTGTGGACAGGTCAGGATCCTGTTTCTTTTAAATGCTGCTGGGGAACCCGCTCGATCCACTATATAAGGCTGCGCTACAGTGCAGCATTTAAAAGAAACAGGATCCTGACCTGTCCACAGAGTTTAAGGCAGCAAAGAGTATTTCAGGAGATGAGCGTGCAGATTCAGTGCTGCTGTGAACTCTGCTCTTACCATTACGTAGCTCTCAGTCTGTTACCTCTCCTCCACTCCTGTCCTCAATAACACCTTCACATGATTGGCAAGTCACCACGTAATGGTAAGAGCAGAGTTCACAGCAGCACAGAGTATTTCAGGAGATGAGCGTGCGGATTTTGTGCGGGGTGGTGACTTGCCAATCATGTGAAGGTGTTATTGAGGACAGGAGTGGAGGAGAGGTAACAGCCTGAGCTACGTAATGGTAAGAGCAGAGTTCACAGCAGCACAGAGTATTTCAGGAGAGGAGCGTACAGATTCTGTGCTGCTGTGAACTCTGCTGTTACCATTACGTAGCTCTCAGTCTGTTACCTCTCCTCCACTCCTGTCCTCAATAACACCTTCACATGATTGGCAAGTCACCACCCCGCACAAGATCTGCACGCTCATCTCCTGAAATACTCTGTGCTGCTGTGAACTCTGCTCTTACCATTACGTGGTGACTTGCCAATCATGTGAAGGTGTTATTGAGGACAGGAGTGGAGGAGAGGTAACAGACTGAGAGCTACGTAATGGTAAGAGCAGAGTTCACAGCAGCACTGAATCTACACGCTCATCTCCTGAAATACTCTGTGCTGCCTTAAACTCTGGACAGGTCAGGATCCTGTTCCTTTTAAATGCTGCACTGTAGTGCAGCCTTATATAGTGGCTCGAGCAGGTTCCCCAGCAGCATTTAAAAGAAACAGGATCCTGACCTGTCCACAGAGTTTAAGGCAGCACAGAGTATTTCAGGAGATGAGCACGGCCGGCCACGGGCAACCGGTCGTTTTTCCGAGCCGTGCTCCCATTATAAAGTATAGGAGCACGGCCCGTAAAATAAAAAAATAGAACATGTTCTATATTTTTAACGGCACGGGCACCTTCCCGTGAGAAAATGGGAAGGTACCCGTGGCTAACAGAAGTTTATGGGTCCGCTATTTCGGGTCGTAATTACGACCCGTAATAACGGGTGTTTTTACGGTCGTGTGCATGAGGCCCCGTAATGACGGGTAGCTACATGTGTGCACCCGTCATTACGGCAGCGTTGCTAGGCGACGTCCGTAAATAGTCACTGTCCAGGGTGCTGAAAGAGTTAACTGATCGGCAGTAACTGTTTCAGCACCCTGGACAGTGAATTCCGATCAGAATATAGAGTAACCTGTAAAAAAATAAAGACGTTCATACTTACCGAGAACTTTCTGCTTCCTCCAGTCCGGTCTCCCGGCCATTGCCTTGGTGACGCGTCCCTCTCGACATCCGGCCCGACATTCCTGGATGACGTTACAGCCCATGTGACCGCTGCAGCCAATCACAGGCTGCCGCGGCCTCTGCAGCCAATCACAGGTTGCCGCGGCCTCTGCAGCCAATCACAGGCTGCAGAGGCCTCTGCAGCCAATCACAGGCTGCCGCGTCAGAAAAGAAGGTCGGACTGGAGGAAGAAGAGGGACTTGTCACCAAGACAACAACCGGGTACGTATGAAATGCTTTTTATTTTATTTTTAATCAGCAGCCTCTTTTCTCTATCAGTGATTGATAGAGACAAGTGGCTGCCGATTTGTATAATATTTTTGACCGGGTTCGGTCAAAACGGGTTCGGCCGAACCTGGTGAAGTTCGGATTCGCTGCGAACCGAACTTTTCCCGATGTTCGGACCGAAACCGGGTTCGGTTGTCCCGGTTCGCTCATCTCTAATTACTGGTCATCTAACAATTGTGGTTCTAATATCCTTCCATTAAGCCTTAAATTGTAAATATTGTTGTACACACAATATATGTACTACTCTTCTGATACATGCATGCTTTTAGTGCATGTAAAGCTTTTAGTATAAGTATAATTGGATAAATGAATATTTTCTGCTCAGATAATGTTTTTAGTATAGGTATATCAGTCCTCCATCTTTTTTTAGAATGTGTAAATCATTTCTCCCCTCTTTTCTACATTCATTCCATATTAGTATATATTCATATTTATATGATATCTCTTAGTTATTAATGTGTGTGTATATATATATATATATATATATAGATATATCTATATATATATATCTATATATATATAGATATATCTATATAGATATATATATATATCTATATAGATATATATATATATATATATACACACAAACAATATTACTTTGTTATTAATTTTTATGCATATGTACACTACCGTTCAAAAAGTTTAGGGTCACTTAGAAATTTCCTTATTTTTGAAAGAAAAGCACAGTTTTTTTCAATGAAGATAACATTAAATTAATCAGAAATACACTCTATACATTGTTAATGTGCTAAATGACTATTCTAGCTGCAAACGTCTGGTTTTTAATGCAATATCTACATAGGTGTATAGAGGCCCATTTCCAGCAACCATCACTCCAGTGTTCTAATGGTATATTGTGTTTGCTAAATGTGTTAGAAGGCTAATGGATGATTAGAAAACACATGAAAACCCTTGTGCAATTATGTTAGCACCTCTGTAATCAGTTTTGCTGTTTAGAGGAGCTATAAAACGGACCTTCCTTTGAGCTAGTTGAGAATCTGGAGCATTACATTTGTGGGTTCGATTAAACTCTCAAAATGGCTAGAAAAAGAGAGCTTTCATGTGAAACTCGACAGTCTGTTCTTGTTCTTAGAAATGAAGGCTATTCCATGCGAGAAATTGCCAAGAAACTGAAGATTTCCTACAACGGTGTGTACTACTCCCTTCAGAGGACAGCACAAACAGGCTCTAACCAGAGTAGAAAGAGAAGTGGGAGGCCCCGCTGCACAACTGAGCATAAAGACAAGTACATTAGAGTCTCTAGTTTGAGAAATAGACGCCTCACAGGTCCTCAACTGGCAGCTTCATTAAATAGTACCCGCAAAACGCCAGTGTCAACGTCTACAGTGAAGAGGCGACTCCGGGATGCTGGCCTTCAGGGCAGAGTGGTAAAGAAAAAGCCATATCTGAGACTGGCTAATAAAAGGAAAAGATTAATATGGGCAAAAGCACACAGACATTGGACAGAGAAAGATTGGAAAAAAGTGTTATGGACAGACGAATCGAAGTTTGAGGTGTTTGGATCACACAGAAGAACATTCGAGAGACACAGAACAACTGAAAAGATGCTGGAAGAGTGCCTGACGCCATCTATCAAGCATGGTGGAGGTAATGTGATGGTCTGGGGTTGCTTTGGTGCTGGTAAAGTGGGAGATTTGTACAAGCTAAAATGGATTTTGAATAAGGAAGGCTATCACTCCATTTTGCAACGCCATGCCATACCCTGTGGACAGCGCTTGATTGGAGCCAATTTCATCCTACAACAGGACAATGACCCAAAGCACACCTCCAAATTATGCAAGAACTATTTAGGGAAGAAGCAGGCAGCTGGTATTCTATCTGTAATGGAGTGGCCAGCGCAGTCACCAGATCTCAACCCCATAGAGCTGTTGTGGGAGCAGCTTGACCGTATGGTACGCAAGAAGTGCCCATCAAGCCAATCCAACTTGTGGGAGGGCCTTCTGGAAGCATGGGGTGAAATTTCTCCCGATTACCTCAGCAAATTAACAGCTAGAATGCCAAAGGTCTGCAATGCTGTAATTGCTGCAAATGGAGCATTCTTTGACGAAAGCAAAGTTTGAAGGAGAAAATTATTATTTGAAATAAAAATGATTATTTCTAACCTTGTCAACGTCTTGACTATATTTTCTAGTCATTTTGCAACTCATTTGATAAATATAAGTGTGAGTTTTCATGGAAAACACAAAATTGCCTGGGTGACCCCAAACTTTTGAACGGTAGTGTATATTTTAATCTATTTTCTTATATAGATATAATGATCATGGTTTTCACTGGTTTTCCGTCTGATGTACGACCTCTTGGTCAATAAGCTTTGATATACCGTATTTTTCAGACTATAAGACGCACTTGACCATAATACACAACCATAAATGGTAGCATGATAGAGGAGAAAAAATAAGTTTTGCCTTTAACTGTACAACTGGGTATTATTGAGACAATAAGGTACCAAGGTACAAAGTGCCCCAATACAATGCCAGCCACAGTGCCTCAATACACTGCCAGCCACAGTGCCCCATAACAATGCCAGTCAGTGCCTCAATACAATGCCAGCCACAGTGCTCCAATGCCAGCCACAGTGCCCCACAACAATGTCAGACACAGAAATACAAGATATTGGCAGCTATAGTGCTCTCACTCTCCCCTGAACTCACCAGACATCAGAGATGTGGAGACGCAGGGGTTAATGGTGTTGAATCTGCTCTTCTTGCTCTGTACATACAGGGCCGCCATCAGGGGTGTATTAGGGGTACTGGTGTGAGGGTCCCGGCCAAACCTAATTGAAAGGGGGGCCCGGCAACTGCCGCGACTTGCCTTTGGTAGAAAAAAACTTTTTTTTCGCCAAAAGAATGTTGTGAGCTGCGGGCCCCCCCTCTCGTCATGGGGGCCGTCAAACCGCCCGCCCGCGCGCACAAGTAAACTCCTGCGCGTGCGCACTCGAGAGCGCGCACCCACGAACGCCCGCACTCGAGACCACCCGCGCACCCGCGAAAGCCCAGAAGCCGCGGACACACATGGACACAACTTACCTGGAGCCTGGCTGGAGGTGAAGGACTGGACGTCTGGACTGAAGACATCGCCTGGAAGACATCGCCTGACGAGGACTGGAGTGGGAGCCAGCAGCTCTTCTGACACATTGAGTAAAGTGTCTCAAAGTGCTGTTTAAGTATGGCCCTGTTCACACAGAGTATTTTGCAGGCAGAAAAAAATCTGCCTCAAAATTCCTTAAAGAATTTTGAGGCAGATTTTGACCTGCCGACACTATCTTGCCGCGTTTTTTGCTGCGTTTTTTGCCCGCGGCGATTGACGACAGCAGACAAAAAACGCAGCGAAAAATGCATTTTCTGCCTCCCATTGATTTAGATGGGAGGTCAGAGGCGGAACCGCGGCAAGAAAGGACGTGCTGCTTTTCCTTTTTTCCGCGACTGCCTCCACTGATTTCAGATTAAATCAATGGGAGGCGGTTTTGGAAGTTTTTTGGTGCTGATTCAGACTCAGTGTCCGAGTCAATATCAAGGCCCAAAAACTCTGTGAACTGGGCCTTATTGTTAGGGCTTATTCAGACGAACGTGTTATACATCCGTGCAACGCGTGTGATTTTCACGCGCCTCGCACGGACCTATGTTACTCTATGTGGCCGTGCAGACTGTCAGTGATTTTCACGCAGCGTGTGTCCGCTGCGTAAAACTCACGACATGTCCTATATTTGTGCATTGTTCGCGCATCACGCACCCATTGAAGTCTAAACTTTATCAATTTAAAAAAGTACCTTTTTTTTTCTCATTTGTGATTTTTGCGGCAGAACCGCAGCATTTCCGCAACAGAGGAGCAGCGATTCCACAGAATAAATTGACATGCTGCGGCTTAAAAAGCCACACTGCAGGTCAATTTTTTTTTTTGCAGCGTGTGAATGAGATATGTTCAAATCTCATCCACTCTGCTGCGACTGTAATACGCTGCGGATTTTCCGCAATAAAATGTGTTGCATAAAATCTGCAGTGTTCATGCCTAGTGTGTTCCTACCCTAAGGCCGGATTTACACAAGCGTGTGCGTTTTGCGCGTGCAAAATACGTGGCATTTTGCGCATGCAAAAGGTCCATAACAGCTCCGTGTGTCAGCAGCATATGATGCGTGGCTGCGTGATTTTCACGCAGCCGCCATCATTATGACACTCTGTTTGTATGTTTGTAGCACGTGGTGCTTTTCTGTTTTCATTCATAGTTTATACTGCTGCGGAAGTGCTGGGCGTGATTTTCACGCACCCATTGACTTCAATGGGTGCGTGATGCGCGAACAATGCACAAATATAGGACATGTCGTGAGTTTTACGCAGCGGACACACGCTGCGTGAAAATCACTGACAGTCTGCACGGCCCCATAGAGTAACATAGTTCCGTGCGAGGCGCGTGAAAATCACACGCGTTGCACGGATGTATTAGACGTTCGTCTGAATAAGCCCTAACAATAAGGCCCAGTTCACAGAGTTTTTGGGCCTTGATATTGACTCGGACACTGCGTCAGAATCAGCACCAAACAACTTCCAAAACCGCCTCCCATTGATTTAATCTGAAATCAATGGGAGCCAGTTGCGGAAAAAAGTAAAATCAGCACGTCCTTTCTTGCCGCGGTTCCGCCTCTGACCTCCCATCGAAATCAATGGGAGGCAGAAAATGCATTTTGCGGGTGCGCGCGGGGGAGTTTGCGGGCGCGCGCGGGAGTTTGGGGGTTGCGCGCGATCGGGAGTTTGCGGGTGCGCGCGATCGGTCGCGCGGGCGGTGTTTGACGGCCCCCATGACGAGAGGGGGGCCCGGCAGCTCACAACATTCTTTTGGTGAAAAAAACGGGCCCCATTGCAGGGGCCTGTTTTTTTTCTACCAAAGGCAAGTCGCGGCAGTTGCCGGGCCCCCCTTTCAATTAGGTTTGACCTGGCCCCTCACATCAGTACCCCTAATACCCCCCTGATGGTGGCCCTGGGTAGCATGATATAGTGCTGGATGGAGTACCGTTAACAGGCGGTGCCACGGTAGGGGGGCCCAGAAAATGTAGCTGTATGGGGCCCCGAAATTCCTGATGGCGGCCCTGTGTACATAGGAGGGGGCGTGGCTAGAAGGTCCATGCAGTTTAGTACCTGCACAGATTTACTGTGCCTATGACTTAAAAAAAAATAATAATACTTAAGCCTTTCACCCTCACTGGGTGATGAAGTTACAGAGGTGGTGGGACAAATTATACTATTTTGCTGTGCATCAGTTCAGAGATAATTTTGGCAAACAGATTTCACTAAACTTCTTACATTTATATATAGAGAGAGAAATTCAGCTTTTTATACGTACCTCTTATGAACTGAGATTGTTATCAAGTCACAAGTTATGATTTCATAAATGACAAAGAGAATCAAACAATTTTCACATAACTGGCAATAATTAAAGCACCTATGCAAACTATGTATTGAAAAGAGGGTCATATTTTTCAAAAACGCTTTAAGAGCTCTATATATTAGAAACCCCTATGAAAAAAAACTGCACCCCTGATAGTATTCAAAACAGCATTTAGAAGGTTTCTTAACCCTTTAGGCATTTCACAGGGATTCAAGCAAAGTGGAGGTGAAATTTACAAATTCTATTTTATTTTTTTTAGCATAAAATCCCTTCTATTTTATTTCTATCTATAACCCAGAAGGTTTTACCAGAAAAATGCAACTCAATATTTATTGCCCAGATTCTTCAGTTTTTAGAAATATCCCACACGTTGCCCTAGTGTGCTAATGAATTAAAACACAGGCCTCAGAAGTAAAGGAGCACCTAGTGGATTTTGGGGCCTCCTTTTTATTAGAATATATTTTAGGCACCATGTCAGGTTTGAAGTGGTATTGGGGTGCCAAAACAGGAAATATCCCCAAAAACGCCCCATTTAGCAAACTACACCCCCCCCCCCAAAAAAATAATTTATAGAGGGCTATAGTGAGCATTTTAACCCTACAGGTGTTTTGCTGAACTTAGTGGTATTAGGTGGTAAAAATGAGAATCGACATTTTTTCCAATAAAATTTAGAAATTTTACATTTTTACAAGGCATAAAGGAGAAAAAATACCCCATCATTTGAAAAGCAATTTCTCCTGAGTACGGCAATGCCACATATGTGGTAATAAACTGCTGTTTGGACACACGGCAGGGCTCAGAAGGGAAGGAGCACTATTTGGCTTTTGGAGCTCAAATTTAGCTGGAATGGTTTTCGGGTGCCATGTCACATTTGCAAAGCCCCTGAGGGACAAAAACTGTGGAAACCCCAAAAGTGACCTTATTTGGGAAACTACACCCCTTAAGGTATCTATCTAAGGGTATAGTCAGCATTTAGACCCTACAGGTCTTTTGCAGAATTTATTGGAATTAGGCTGTGAAAATGAATATCAACATTTTTTCCACTAAAATGTTTAATTTTTTTATTTTTACAAGAGATAAAAAGGAGGAGAAAAAGCACCCTAAAATTTGTAATTTAATTACTCCCGAGTACGGCAATACCCCATATGTGGCCATAAACCGCTGGTTGGACAAATGGCAGGGCTTAGGAAGGCAGGAGCGATATTTGGCATGTAGATTTTGCTGGATTGGTCTCTGGGCTCCAGGTTGCTGAGCTTCTGAGGTACCAGTACAGGGGAAACCCTTAAATGTGACTCCATTTTGGAAACGACACCATTTGAGGAATTAATTTAGCGGTGTAGTGAGCATTTTCACCCAAAAGGTTTTTCATTCATTTTATTAGAATTAGGCAGTGAAAATTAAAAATGTAATGTTTTCCAAAAATATGTCGTTTTAGCTTCCAATTTTTCCATTTTACAAGGGATAAAAAAAGAACAACACCACACAATTTGTTACTCAATATCTTACGAGTGTGGTAATATCCCATATGTGTCTCTAAACTGCCATTTGAGCACTTGGCAGGGCTCAGAAGGGAAGGAGTGCCATTTGGCTTTTGGAACGCAGATTTAGCTGGATTGCTGTTCTGGCACCATGTTGCATTTTCAAAGCCCCTGAGGTACCAGAGTCCAGTGGCAACACCACAAAAGTGTCCCCATTTTGTAAACTATATCTCTAAAGACATTTATCATTTTCCTGGACATACGCCAGAGCTCAGGATTGAAAAAGCACCATGTGCATTTGAAGCCTGTTTCGGTGATTTTCATAGCATTGGCCGACAATTGCAGGGCTCGGAGGTCAAATTGTAAAACAAAACCCACAATAAGTGACCCTGTTTTACAAACTACAACCCTTAAGGCATTTGTTAAGGGATGCAGTCAGTATTTTGACCCAAAAAGTGTTTTTTACTAGAAAATAATGCGCAGTGGATTTTCCACTGATATGCCATTTTAGTGCACAATTTGTAGTGCCCAGCTTGTACCACTGAAGACAAATATCTCTCAAACTGTTAAGTGGGTTCTCCCGGGTATGGGAATAACATATATGTGGATGTAAACTGCTGTTAGGGCACGCTGTAAGGTTCAGAAGGGTTGGAGCATTATTTGGCTTTTGGAGCACAGATTAAGCTTGCCAGTTGTTCTGTTTGGGTATTTCAGTTTATAATGTGGGGGCATATGTAAGCTGTGTGAAGAACATCAGGGCATAATAAGAGGGTATAATAATGGGGTAAATAAATAATAATCCGTAGATATGTGGCCAGTGTCGCACTGACCAATGGTGCCCAATATTATTCCCTTTTGGAACACATTCTGCACCTTTTTGTGTCGCCATATTCGGAGAGCCAGAACTTTTTTATTTTTTCCACTGAGCTGTGTGAGAGCTCATTTTTTGCGGGACGATCTGTCGTTTTCATTAGTACCCATTTGAGGTACTGCTGTTCTTTATTCATTTTTTTTCACTGTGCGCTATAAATGACATATTCATTTTATTTGTGCGGGTCAATACGATTACGGCGATAAGAAATGTATATAGTGTTTTATGGCGGTTGCACAATAAAATACTTTTCTAAACAAATCATTACATTTTTGTGTTGCCATATTCTAAGAGCCATAACTCTTAATTTTCCATCAAGAAAGCTGTGTGAAGGCTTGTTTTTTGGAGTTTTGATTGGTACTGTTTTTGGGTACATCTGAGTTTTTAATCTCTTTTTATTAAATTTTTTGGGAGGTGAAGTGACCAAAAAATAGCGATTCTGGTATGGTTTATTATTATTATTTTTTTACGCTGTTTACCACATGGGATAACTAAACAAAATACTTATATAGTTAAGGCCGTTACGGAAGTGGCGATACTAATTATGTGTAGTTTTTTGTATTTTTTAATTAATTAATTTAATAATAAAGGATTTCATAAGGCAAAAATTGCAATTTTTACTTTTATTACTTTAAAACTTTTATTTGTTTATTTTTATACAACTTTTTTTTAAAAAAAATTTGTCCCACTAGGGTTATTTTATTTTTTTGTCCCACTGGTGGTTATTCCCATGACGTACTATTAGTTCCCTGAGCGTGAACGATGCGCTCAGCATGACATAATAGTATGTCATGGAGCGGGAAGGCGTTAAAATTTTCAAAAATGTATAGATTGTAAGGCCCAAAACAGTTAATCTATATAGTTACATAGTTAGTACGGCTGAAAAAAGACACATGTCCCTCAAGTTCAACCAAGGGACGGGAAAAGGGAAGTAAAAAATTTCTACACATAGGAGCTAATACTTTTTTGTTCTAGGAAATCATCTAAGCCTTTTTTAAAGCCATCTACTGTCCCTGCTGTGACCAGCTCCTGTGGTAGGCTATTCCATAGATTCACAGTTCTCACAGTAAAGAAGGCTTGTCGCCTCTGCAGGTTGAACCTTTTTTTCTCCAGACGGAGGGAGTGCCCCCTTTTTTTTGAGGGGGTTTTACATGGAACAGGATTTCACCATATTTTTTGTATGTGCCATTAATATATTTATATAAATTAATCATGTCCCCCTTAGTCGTCTTTTTTCAAGGCTAAATAGGTTTAATTCTTTTAATCTTTCCTCATAACTTAAATTCTCCATGCCCCTAATTAGCTTCATTGCTCTTCTTTGTATTTTTTCCAACTCCAGGGAATCCTTTCTATGAACTGGAGCCCAGAACTGAACTGCATATTCTAGATGAGGCCTCACTAATGCTTTGTAAAGTGGCAATATTACATCCCTGTCCCGCGAGTCCATGCCTCTTTTAATACACGACAATATCCTGCTGGCCTTTGAAGCAGCTGATTGACACTGCATGCTGTTATTTAGTTTATGATTTACAAGTACACCCAGATCCTTCTCAACAAGTGACTCCCCCAGTGTAGCTCCCCCTAGGACATATGATGCATGCAGGTTGTTCGTACCCAGATGCATAACTTTACATTTATCTACATTAAACTTCATCTGCCAAGTGGATGCCCAAACATTTAGTTTGTTTAAATCCGCTTGCAATTCATGAACATCTTCCATAGACTGAACTATATTACATAGCTTGGTGTCATCTGCAAAAATAGAAATAGTGCTATTAATCCCATCCTCTATAATATATATATTTTAAACTACACATCCTACCTCATTAAAAACTGTTTATCTAATGATTTTGCTGCAGTTTGGTTTCAAAATACACATTTTGTCTAAAACAACATAAAAAAATATCATATTTTGGAAAGTTCTTGTGTGGGTAGATTGTAACAATTCACCAAATCTAAAAGAACAGATGAGAAAGTTATGCAAACCCAACATGTCTAGGTTTTCTTGGCTAGATTCTTAGAGGATGCCAGGGGCGTCTCTAGCACCATGCCTCCGCGTCCCAAGCCCGGATCTTTCTCCCGGTGCCCCGGATCCCCAGGTGACTGCCACATTCCATGGTGTAGCTAAAGGGGTCACAGCAGTTGCAATTGCGACTGCGCCATGGACACCCGCACAGCATTTATAAAAATTTACTAAAGTAACTAGGGCCTATGTCATTAAATACACGGGCCCCTGTTGCTATAGTAATAACACTACACTTCCCCTCCTTCCCGAGCACAGCGGAAGTTCTGAGGTATTCTCACATCATGATGTTACGACGTTGTGCGCCCCACTTGACGTCACGACACTGGATGGTGTCGGGACACCTGCTGCACCCAGAGCCGAAGAGGAGGGTAAGTGTAAGATTACTGCCTGCTGGGGTCCTGTATCTAAGCCTAACATGTAGTAGGCTTAGATACAGGGTCCAACAGACAGTATCACACATGGGCTGTGTATCTAAGCCTACCACATAGTAGGCTTAGATACATGGCCATGTATGATGCTGTCTGATTGACCCTGTATCTAAGCCTACCACATTGTAGGCTTAGATAGAGGCCCCCAGCAGTAATATTATACTGCATAGGATTGCTGTTTATTGGGCCCTATATCTAAGCCTACCACATGGTAGGCTTAGATACATGGCCCATGTGTGATCCTGTCTGATGGGCCCTGTATCTAAGCCTACTACATAGTAGGCTTAGATACAGGGCCCCAGCAGACAGTAATCTTATACAGTATAATATTGCGGTCTGCTGGGGCCCTGTATCTAAGCCTACCTTGTCGTAGGCTTAGATACATTGTTTAATAGACAGTATCACACATGGGCCCTGTATCTAAGCTTACCAGCTGTGTTACTAATGTTTTTTTTGTGTTTGTGTTTTTTTACAGGTTAATTTGTTGGACTACTTCGTATTCAAGGACTACTTCAATGACGGCTTTTTTTATTTTCAATAAAATGGTTAATGAGGGTTGTGTGGGTTTTTTATTTCAATAAAATATTTCTTCTATGTCTTTGTATTTTCATTTAAACTTCATTACTACCGCCTTAGTAATGGCCACTGGCTGATTGACAGCATCCACTACTAAAGTGGGGCTTTGTGTTAGCCGGTGCAGAAGCTAACTCTAAACCCCCAATATTACCCCGGTACCCACCGTCACCAGGGGTACCGCGAGGAGCTGGGAGCGATCCAGTACCCGACCATCTATACTGACGGCCGGGTACTGGGGCGGCCGCAGGCTGGTATCATTGGACTAGGAACACCCAAAAATAGTGGGCCTTCCCAGCCTGGTAATGCTAGGCTGCTGCTGCTATGTTGTATCTGGCTGGTTATCAAAAAGGAGGGGGAGCCCACCTCGGTTTTTTTTTTAAAAAGGAAAACAACGTGCGGCCCCAACCATTTTTTACAAACCAGACAGATACAACATAGCAGCAGCCTAGCATTACCAGGGTGAGATGACCCACTGTTTCTGGCCTTTCCTAGCCTAATAATACCAGCCTGCAGTCGCACAAGTACCCAACCATCACTACAGATGGTCGGGTACTGGAACGTACTCAGCTCTTCCTGGTGTCCCAGGTGGCGGTGGGTACCGGAGTAATAATGGGGGGTTAGTGCTAGCCTTTTCACTGGCTAACATTAAGCCCCGCCTTAGAATTGGAAACTGTCAATTAGCCAGCGGCCATTACTAAGGCGGTAGTTTGAAAAAATACAAAGACATAGAAAAAATATTTTATTGAAAATAAAAAAAAACACATAACCCTCATTAACCATTTTATTGAGAATAAAAAAGCGGTCATCGAAGTAATCCCTGAATCCGACGTAGTTCAACATCCGAACCTGTAAAAAAACACAAACACACCAAAAATATTAGTAACACATACAAAAGAAAAGCAATTCTTATACTTATCTTTCCTGGAGCCGCAATGTCAGCGAGCTGGGCCCTATATCTAATTCTAAACCGAGCTCCTGGGGAGCGAACCCACCCATAATCTTGACTGGTGCTGCTGGATGGAGGACTTTCTAATCCTAGCATGTGTGATACTGTATCTAATTCTATCCATAGCTATAGGGTTGTAGTGCTATAGATATACTATCTAATTTTTTGGAGTCGGTGAACACGTTAGTACAAGGATGCTTACTGCTAGGGCCATGAATCTAAGTCTATCATGTGTAACACTGTCTGCTGGGCCATGTATCTAAGCCGATCATGCATGATACTGTCTGCTGGGGCCATGTAACTAAGCCTATCATGTATGATACTGTATGCTGAGACAATGCATCCAATTATATCCAGCGGCGTAGCTATAGGAGCTTTAGTCTTATAGATATGCTATGTCCGATATGTATGTAAAAATGTATATATTTTTCGGGGGTGGGGGGGGGATATATGTCTCGGCACTGGCGTAGCTATAGGGGTCGCAGCGGTCGCAATTGCGACCGGGCCCCGAAGCCAGGGGGGCCCACGGCCCCCCGCACCACATCAATAAAAAGTTACTATAGTAACTCGGGCCGCGGGCCCCTGTTACTATAGTAACATACTTTACTTACCTTCCTGGTTCCGGATCGCAGCGGAGGTCCTGACGTCAAGCGCTGTGCGCAGCGCATGACGTCACCACGCTATGCGCCGCGCACAGCATCGAGACGACAGAACTCCCGCCGCGGCCGAAGAGGAAGGTAAGGTTATCCCTGACTGGCGGGGTCCGACTCCCGGGACCCGCCAATCAGCTGTTTTGAAGGGGCCGCAGCACTCGTACGAGAGCTGCTCCCCTTCATTCCTGTCACTTCATTCCGGTCACACTGAATCCGTGTCGGCGATTCACAGTGTGCGCAAGTAGTGAAATGAAGGGGAAGCAGCTCTCGTACGAGTGCTGCGGCCCCTTCAAAACAGCTGATTTGCGGGTCCCGGGCGACACATCAGCTATTGATGGCCTATCCTGTGGATAGGCCATCAATGTTTAGGGACTGCACAACCCCTAAGCCTACGATGTAGCAGGCTTAGGGGGCCCATGAGACAGGATCACAGATTGTGTGATCCTGTCTGCTGGGCCCTGTATCTAAGCCAATAACATGGTAGGCTTAGATACATGGCCCATGTGTGATCCTGTCTGCTGGGCCCTGTATCTAAGCCAATCACATGGTAGGCTTAGATACATGGCCCATGCGTGATCCTGTCTGCTGGGCCCTGTATCTAAGCCTACCACACTGTAGGTTTAGATACAGGGCCCCAGCACACAGTAATCTTATACTGTATAAGATTACTGTCTGCTGGACCCTGTATCTAAGCCTACCTTGTGGTAGGCTTAGATACAGGGTCCCACAGACAGTATCACACATGGGCCCTGTATCTAAGCCTTAGGGTATGTGCACAGACACTAATTACGTCCGTAATTGACGGACGTATTTCGGCCGCAAGTACCGGACCGAACACAGTGCAGGGAGCCGGGCTCCTAGCATCATACTTATGTACGATGCTAGGAGTCCCTGCCTCGCTGCAGGACAACTGTCCCGTAGTGTAATCATGTTTACAGTACGGGACAGTTGTCCAGCAGGGACTCCTAGCATCGTACATAAGTACGACGCTAGGAGCCCGGCTCCCTGCACTGTGTTTGGTCCGGTACTTGCGGCCAAAATACGTCCGTCAATTCCGGACGTAATTAGTGTGTGTGCACATACCCTAACACACGTGTTACTAATCATTTTTTGTGTGTTTTCTTACACGTACGGTCGTTGGACTACGGCGGATTCCAGGACTACTTCGATGACAGCTTTTTTTTTTATTAATAAAATGGTTATTGAGGGCTGTGTGGGTTTTTTTTTTATTTCAATAAAATATTTTTTCTATGTCTTTGTGTTTTTTTTTTAAACTATATTACTACCGCCTTAGTAATGGCCGCCGGCTGATTGACAGCATCCATTGCTAAGGCGGGGCTTAGTGTTAGCTGCTGGAGAGGCTAACACTAACCCCCTTTATTACCCCGGTACCCACCACCACCAGGGGTGCTGGGAAGAGCCGGGTACGATCCAGTACTTGACCATCTGTAGTGATGGTCGGCCACTGGGGTGGCCGCAGGCTGGTATTATCAGGAGGGGAAAGGACAAAAACAGTGGCCCTTCCCATCCTGGTAATGCTGCCTGCTGCTGCTTTATTGTATCTGGCTGGTTATGAAAATGGGGGGGACCCCACGTCATTTAAAAAAAAATAATTGGAAAGAACGATGTCGGGTCCCCCCCAATTTTCATAACCAGCCAGATGCAACACAGCAGCAGCAGGCAGCATTACAAGGGTGGGAAGGGCCACTGTTTTTGGCCTTCCCCAGCCTAATACTACCAGCCTGCGGCCACCCCGGTGCCTGCCCGTCACTACAGATGGTCGGGTACTGGTTTGTACCCGGCTCTTCCCAGTACTCCTGGTGGTGGTGGGTACCGGGGTAATAATGGGGGTTAGTGTTGGCCTCTGCACCGGCTAACATTAAGCCTCGCCTTAGTAATGGATGTTGTCACTCAGACAGCGGCCATTACTAAGGCGGTGATAATAAAGTTTAAAAAGATACAAGCACATAGAAAAAATATTTTATTGAAATAAAAAAACACAACCCTCATTAACCATTTTATTGAGAATAAAAAAAACGCCGTCATTGAAGTCCTCGTATCCGAAGTCCAACAACCGAACCTGTAAAAAAAACACAAACACAAAAATAATCAGTAACACATAAAGAAGCAAAATTATTATTCTTACCTATCCTGGGTCCAGCGCTGGAGCCGCAATGTCAGCGAGCTGGGCCCTGTATCTAATCCTATCATGTGTGATACAGTCTGCTGAGCTGTGTATCTAATCCAATCATGTATGATACTGTCTGCTGGGCCCTATATCTAATCCGATCATGTGTGATACTGTCTGCTGAGCCACTGTATCTAATCCTATCATGTGTGATACTGTCTGCTGAGCCACTGTATCTAATCCTATCATGTGTGGTACTGTCTGCTGAGCCACTGTATCTAATCCTATCATGTGTGATACTGTCTGCTGAGCCACTGTATCTAATCCTATCATGTGTGGTACTGTCTGCTGAGCCACTGTATCTAATCCTATCATGTGTGATACTGTCTGCTGAGCCACTGTATCTAATCCTATCATGTGTGGTACTGTCTGCTGAGCCACTGTATCTAATCCTATCATGTGTGGTACTGTCTGCTGAGCCACTGTATCTAATCCTATCATGTGTGATACTGTCTGCTGGGCCACTGTATCTAATCCTATCATGTGTGATACTGTCTGCTGAGCTGTGTATCTAATCCTATCATGTGTGATACTGCCTTCTGAGCCACTGTATCTAATCCTATCATGTGTGATACTGTCTGCTCAGCCACTGTATCTAATCCTATCCATAGTTTATAGGGTCGTAGTGCTATAGATATGCTATGCTGTCTCATATACACACTTTTTTTTGGGCGGACACATATGTATTGGGGCTATTTTCCCTGACATTTTAAGCCCAGAGGGTATGTTCACACGGCAGCGTCCGTTACGGCTGAAATTACGGTGCTGTTTTCAGGAGAAAACAGCACCGTAATTTCAGCCGTAATGGCATGTGCAGGCGTCTTTTGCTGCGTCCATTACGGAAGTAACTGAAGCTGGTTTTCCATGGAGTCCATGGAAAACGGCTGCATTTACGTCTGAAGAAGTGACAGGCACTTTTTTACGCGCCGCCTTTTGACAGCGACGCGTAAAAAAAAATGACCGTCGGCACAGAACATCGTAAGACCCATTCAAATGAATGGGCAGATGTTTGCCGACGCTTTTGAGCCGCATTTTCGGACGTAATTCAATGCTAAAACGCCCGAATTACGTCCGTAAATAGTGTGTGTGAACCCAGCCTTAGTGACGCCCCCGGCTGCTAGTGCTGCATTGTTGGGTCACTTAGGAGACCCAGCGATGCAGCTGAAAGCGGACCGTCGGCCATGAGAAGTTTGCGGGGGGGGGGGGCCCAGTAAGAATTTTTGCATCGGGGCCCATGAGCCTCTAGCTACGCCCCTGTGTCTCGGGCTACATCACTTTCGGTTCGGGGAGGCGGGAATAAGGGGAAAGTGGGTATTTAAACGTGCTAGTATATGACAGCTAATGATTCCTAATGAAGGGGGATGCCCTGATACGTGTGGAATGTTTGGCCATTTTATATTTGTTTTTATATACAAATGTTATAAAAATCACCCTTTTACTTCGGTTGATTAATCTGCCTACTGCATTACTGAAAGAGTGACCAGGGGAGTTGTATTTAAAGTGAATGAGGATCGGAGGGGAGCTGAGTGCCTGGCTCTCCTCACACATGTGAGTACGATTCCATTTGCATTCTAATTTGACTGCATTGCATTGAACTTCAATACAGCCGCTCTCAAAAGCCCTTTTCTATATATTTGCACTAATAGTGTACATGATAAATAAAAATGGTTTTCTAAAAAAAATGAATGACATTTTGTAATAGAGGTATATAAATCCATACATCTGACATGTCATAGAGACAAAATTGCTGTCCAAAAATCATTACTGTAGACAAATGACCCTTGTGTGTATACGTATGAGATAAGGATATTATTATGGAAGCCCTGCAGGAGACAACAAGAACTTGTGTACAGTGCTACGAAATATTTTGGCAGAATATAAATAATGGTCATTATTAAGGTTTTTCATGTTTCCATGACATGTGAAACGTGGTAATTCATCTTTATAAGCACTATCACCTGTGTTTTTTTTTACAGATTTTTCTTATTGCACTGGTTGTAGCATGGCATAAAAGAGGGAAAACTGAATTATTTTTGGAAGCATTAAGTGAAGATGTGAAGTACATTGTTGGGGAACCATGTTTGTCTTTGGAGAACTTAACAGTTTACTCTCGACAGAGCAGTCATAACACATCAAACTTTGAAAAGGTACCATGTAAATTCAAACCAAGTAATGATTGTTATAAGATGTCAATGAAATATTTTTTTGTGCTGTTGTCAACTATTTTTCACTTAGAATTTTTTGATAGTAAGACGATTAAAACAGTGTATTTATATATTTTTGAATACAGAGTCCTGACATTTATACACATTAATAATTGTAGCTGTTTGTTAATTTGGATTATTTGCATATTTTAAACAGATCCTAACTGCTAGGAAAAGGGCTCGATACTTACGCTTGGCTCGTCCACCCACTCCGGCTCAGTTAAAAGTAGCCAAAGAAAAACTGAGAAGAAAAACAGTTATTGGAAAAATATTTAGGTAATACATTCACTTTCTTCACGAGAAGGCTTTAACTCCTTAAAGTCACAGCCATTTTTTGTTTTAATTTTTCACTCCCCGACTTCAAGAGCCATAACTTTTTTATTTTTCCGTCAATAGATGTAGTGTGAAGGCTTATTTTTTGCAGGAGGAGTTGTACTTTCTATTGGCACTATTTAAAATACCATATAATGTACTTTTTATTACATTTTTGCACTTTAAATATTGTTATATTGTAATAGTTGGGACTTTTACAGATGCGGCAATACGAATTATGTTAATTTTTTTTACTTGTTACATTATTGGAAAAATGGGAAAAGGTTTTTTTTTTTACTTTTAATATTTTATTATTTTTTTTACACCACTGAAAATTTTATTTATTGAACTAGTCATCGTCAGATGGCTGGTACAATACACTGCAATATTAATGTATTGCAGTGTATTGTCATTTTTACAGTGTACTGTTAAGCCCTGCCAGAGGCAGGGCTTAACAGCAGCAGAAAGAATACAGTCCTGGGGTCCTTTATAAGACCCCCGGGCTGCCAGGACAACCATCAGCAACTCGCGATCGCCCCCTCTTTTTAACGACTTTAGTCGCTATTTACCCCAGCATCTAAGTGGTCAAACAGCCAGGATCAGAGCTCTCTCTGTGCCTGGCCGTTAGTGCGAGGTGTCAGCTGTAATACACAGCTGATACCCACAGCATAATGGAGCAGGCTCAGCGCGTAAGACCGCTCCATGCTACCACCCCTGCACTAGAACGCACGGGCATACCCTGGTGGGTCAAGGGGTTAAAGGGGTTTTACTAGTTTTATGTAAATAAGGCTTAAATATATATTAGAAAGTTGTATAACTTTTTATTTATGTAGTGACTAAGCTTTATTAATATAAAACTGGAAACCCTATTTATTTAAAACATGTGCATTCAATATCTAATGTTTTATTAATGTTTCCTTGACATTTTCTTATAAAGAGAGACATTGCTTCTATATTAGCAAATATCTATTTTAATATTTTTTTAAATTTTTCATTAAACCATTCTGATTACGTAACTGGTTCATTGGTCTGTTTTGTTTTTTTTTTATATATATTTAAATCTTATTTTTTATATGTATTGCCATCATATAGTAATATATATTTGTTATTTTTGGTTTCAGGGAACTTGCAGTGTATTTTATCATGGGCTCCATGTTAATTTTCATTATAATTGGGAAGTATTCCCACAATGAATATAATGTAAACCATGCAGTGAAAAATGAATTTACAAGGTATGCAACTCTATGTGGAAGTATGTTTTCAGACACATCAAAGTTTATTTCAGTATTCAGTATAGTTTGTTTCCTAATAAGATATTGATATTTGTATCAAAATAACAATAATCACAAATTTTAAAGAGTGTTATTATAAACCTTGCTTTATGAGAGCTTTAAAATTAGATTATAAAGATAGTGGGACAAATTGGAAAAACAATTTCCTTGTAATGGTTGCAAGTAAAAATCATAAGGAATTCTCAGTTAATCAAAAGGGTATTTTGGTTTCAGCAAATCAATGTTATACAATTTCTAATACACTTTCTGTAAATAATTCCTTACCATTTTCGATATCTCTTGAGCTGATAAAAATCTGTCTTGGTCATATGATGATCACACAGGTGTTTGTATAATTAGCGTTATAGTACAGTTACCAGAACAGTGTAATAAGCTGAGCACCCATGTGATCAGCACCCGTGTGATCATCTGCTGCTTTGATTTGCATTCTGTAGGGATCTCAGTCAAATCCAGCCGACCTATGATACCATCTTCTCACATATCTCTATGGCATGTCAGTAGATAGATTTTTGGGCACAGTTTAACGTAGGGCTTCTCAATCTTTTTCTACTAAGGCTTCACATGGCAGAACACCGTGACATCTGGGCCTCACCACTGGTCATAGTCTGTACCAACATTTTTAAAAATTACCTACATTTATCTTAAAATTTGTCTTCTGAACCCAGTACAGCACTAAAACAAGTGAAAAGGAGTCAGTAACTGTAAGGTTCAATGGGGTTGTGGTTCCACTGGGCTACTCTGCCGAAGCGTGGTAGCTGCTGGCCAGACAGGTGTTAATCAGTCACAGGTACATAGATGGTACCTTGGTGGCAGCTGGGTACAGGTTGCAGGTAGCGGATACAAGCTGGTGCTGGATTACTAGAAGCAGGCTGGTGCCGGATTACTGGAAACAGGTTGGTGCCGGATTATTAGAAGCAGACTGGTCCTGGACACAGGATACAGGATACCGACTTGTCAAAGACACAGGATGCAGGATATCGACTGGTCATGGACACAGGATGCATGATACTGACTGGTCACGGATGTAGGATACCGACTGGTCACGAATTCAAGATGCAGGATACCGACTGGTCACGGACACAGGATGCAGGATACCGACTAGTCACGGACACAGGATGCAGGATAACGAATGGTCATGGACACAGGATGCAGGATACCGACTGGTCACGTACACAGGATGCAGGATACCGACTGGTCATGGACACAGGATACAGGATACCGACTGTTAACGGACACAGGACACAGGATACTGAATGGTAATTGACACAGGATACGGAACCTTTGCAGGTTAGGTTAGTACAACATTGCTGAGGTACTGGGACAGTGGGCAGAGTTCCTTAAATAGTGCTAAATGTTCAGGAACAGGCTGGGGGCACTATTCCTGGTGCGCGCGCTGGCCCTTTAAGAAACGGCCAGAGTGCGAATGCCCCGAGGCAGGAGGCAGAGCGCGTCGGCGTCCCCGAGAAAGTAGGAAGGGGACGCTGGCGGTAAGTATGTGCAGACTGACGTCCGCGGCCGCCTGGATGGTGGGCGTGCCAATGGTCTGCGGCCGTCGGCACTACAGTACCACCCCTTGCACCCCCACTTATTAGGTCCAGAGCGTAGGAAAAATTTATTGATGAGAGCGGGAGCATCAATGTTCTCTTCAGGTTCCCAAGATCTCTCCTCAGGACCAAAACCCTTCCAGTCCACAAGATAAAGTCCTCACTCCAACCTTCTTGAAATCCAGGATTACTTTGACTTCAAAAACATCAGCCTAACCTCTAGTATCTGTAGTAGAATTAGGGGACTTACTGTAATGGTTGAGGACCACAGGTTTCAGGAGAGACAAATGAAAGCAATTGGGAATTTTGAGAGTAGGAGGCAAACGTAGCTTGTATGACACAGGATTAATCTTTTGCAAGACTTCAAAGGGACAGAGAAACCTAGGAGCAAATTTGTAGGAGGGAACTTTCAGGGGAATATTCTTAGAAGATAACCAGACCTTGATTCTGGGAGGGAACTGAGGAGGTGGATTTATTTTCTTATCAGCGTATTTCTTCATACGATCCACCGCCTGCAGGATTGCGGACTTGGTTTGCTGCCAGATTCCGAGAGAATTCCCATATGAAACATTAGATTCAGGAACTTGAGATGTAGCAGGTACAGAAAGAGGGACACGAGGATATTGGCTGTAAACGATGAAAAATGGAGAAGCGGTAGTAGAGAATTCAGCCCATGGAAAAAGATGTACCTAGTTGTCATGTTGAGCAGACTTGGCCATTGGACTGCAGATGGTACGCAGACGAGAATCCAAATTTACGTCCAAAAGTTTGCACAGGGCTCTCCAGAATTTGGATGTGAATTATACGCCCTGATCAGACACGATATGGAGGGGTAATCTATGTAGACGAAAGACATGCGGAATAAATAGACTTGCCAAATGAGAACGTGAGGAACTGAAGGGAGAACAAAATGTGCCATTTTGAAAAAACGATCAACAACAACAACCAAAACAATGATGCATCCATCAGAGAGAAGAAGCTCTGTAATCAAATCTATGGCAATGTGTTGCTGAGGACTGTTTGGTATTGGCAGGATTTGGAGTAGGCATGAAGGCTTGGAATTTTATTTTGGGCACACTTGTTACAAGAGGAGACATAGTCCACAACATCTTTGGGCAACGTGGGCCACCAATAGTGATGAGAGATAAAATCCAGAGACTTACGAATGCCTGAATGGCTTGGCAACTTGGAATTGTGACCCCAGACCAGAATTTCTTTCCTGTCCATTGGACGAACAAAAATGTTCCCAGAAGCAATGTCTTTGATCTGCAGAGGGTTAACGGGAATAATACAGGAAGGGTCAATGATATTCTGAGGATCCTCTAGTTTATCTGTCTCAAACTAACAAGATAGTGCATCAGCTTTAACGCATTTGTCGGCTGGACGGAAATGAAGTTGGAAATTGAATTGCATCTAGCTTGACATGGGTTCAGACATTGTGCCGACTGTAAGTAGGTAAGATTCTTGTGATCAGTATAGATGGCTACAGGATGTGCAGAACCAGCTAATAAATGTCTCTACTCTTCTAAAGGCCAACTTGATGGCAAGAAGCTCACGGTCTCCAAAGGAATAGTTCCTTTCTGCTGCAGAGAAGAGTTTTGAGAAGCCACAGGAGACATATTTTCCCTTGGAGTTTCTTTGAAAGAGAATTGTCCCAGCACCAATGGAAGATGCATCAACCTCCAATGAGAACTGCCAGGATACATCAGGATGGTGAACAATGGAGGCTCTCTTAAGATCAGAGAATGCAGATTGTGTTTCAGGGGTTCAAATGCACTTTTCTAATTTGGCGTAGAGTTTGTTCCCCCTTAACTGCGACAGGACTTGGCGAACATGCTTCCGGTGTGTCATCAGATTAGGTGAGAAGTTTAAGATATCGTCCAGATACACCCCTGCACAGATATACAGTAGACCCCGAAATATGTTGTTCACGAATTCCTGGAACACAGCTGGAGCATTACATAATCCAAAGGGCATCACGATATACTCATAGTGACCTTCTCTGGTGTTGAATGAGGTTTTCCACTTGTCACCTTTATGGATACGGATCAAGTAATAAGCCCCACGTAGTTCCAGCTTTGTGAAAATCTTGGCTCCACGGATTCTATCGAAGAACTCGGAGATCAGCTGTAAGGAGTACTTGTTTTTCCACAGTGATCTTATTCAGACCACGATAGTCTATGCAAGGCCAGACGTGTTCTTGCTGAACACGTCTGTATAGCAGGCATATTGTAGTGGTAGATCAGGGAGCAACTGAGATACTGGAGGTCGGGAGGGAGGACCAGAAGCAGACAACTGTATTGACAATGGGGTCCCCATTGAAGAATTTCTTTAGAATTCTAGTCAAGGATGGGGGCGAAGTCAGGGTATTCCCATTAAGAATGGCTTAATAGTCTCAGGAAGAACATAGAAGACTATCTGTTCTGGGTGTAGCGATCCTACTTGTAATCTCAATGATTCAGTGATGAAGGCTATTGGACCCGGCACCGAAGCCACCGCTAGAGGTTTCTCTAGAAGGATCATGGCTCAATGGAGATGGTCTATGGTTTATTCTCCGTCGAACTTCCTTGGCGAAGGGACAGAAGGGAAGCAGTGGCTGAAGATGTACGGCTTGGTTCCTCGAAGATGGTGCAAAAGTTGCCTGAAGAGCTGCAAGTTTGAAGACTCTGGTGCCTCAGGTTCCCGGAGGGGATTTGCCCATGCCAATGCCTTGCCAGACAGCATAGAGACAATAAAGGCTATTTTCGACTGGTCTGACGAAAACAGATGAGCTTGCAATTTGAAATGGATCCTACACTGGTTGGGGAAGCCTCTGCAGACTTTGGGATCACCATCAAAGCGGGGCGGAAGTGGTAACTGAATTCCGATTCCAGAAGTGGCAGGAGATGCAGCTGGCTGAGGGGTAGATGGAGCTACAGCCTGTGGAGCTCCCAGAGTAGGAACAGGAGAAATGTCCAGGTGAGTGGCTATGGTGTTAACAGCTACCATTAGCTGATCTTGGCGTAGATGCAGGTCTTGCATATCCTCCTTCATGACTTGAACAGAAGTCTTGGGCTTGCCAGCAGGGTTCATGGCCTGAGCAAACTTTAACGTCCAATGGGGTTGTGGATCCACTGGGCTACTCCGCCGAAGCAGGGTAGCTGCTGGTCGGACAGGTGCTAAATAGTCACAGGTAAATAGTACCTTGGTGGCAGCTGGGTACAGTCAGATTGCAGGTAGCGGATACAGAGCCTCTTCCTCCTTCCCCGGGACGCTGACGGTAAGTATGTACAGACTAATGGCTTCCGGGATGGGGTAGGTGTTACAGTATTGTTGCTAATCCAAAAACTTAGTGCAACCATAGAAAAGTCTGTGCAACATATAATCACTTCTGGCAAAACTGCCTCCCCTGCTGCCCCTTACCAGCAACTGAGGTGAGCCTTGCCAATGATTCCCACCTCACAGTTTAAGAATCACTGCTTTAAGGTATAGTGAGTTGAGTGGCATTGAGTAAAAAAGCTAGGTATAGCTACTAGGTATGCAGTAGTACAATAATCGGAATGTTCTTTGAAGTTTTAGTGTGTATATTTTATGTTACATAACATATATGGTTACTCATTCGGGAAGATTTTTCTCCATAGCTCTCTATGAGCTCTGTTGATTTTGAACTTCCTGCTGACCGTTCTCTTGCGGCTTTGTTAAAAGATGCTTTGCTATATGGGGGGGGGGGTAATTCTTCATGATATGACTAATAGGAAGACTTGTAACCTGCTGTTTTATTGGTTGTGGTTCTCTTTGTGAGAACATAGTGAGAAACCCAGATTTATGTACCATTAAGACAGTTTGTCAGGCAGAGATATCAGAAAAATTCTGTTCTAATACTGTATATACATTCCTTAAAACCATTTTTGTTGTATTACGCTCAACACATATGCACTTTTATTAAGCATCCCCTGATAAAAACAGGATATATCCATACAAAATAGAGTCAATTTGGACATACCCAGTCGATGATCTAATGTGTATTAGGGCAGTCCAACGATGCCGTGTAGGTAAAAAGAAGGATCAAGCACAAAAGTGTCTGTCAATGTCTAAAAAATAACATGCACACTTGGCCAAGTTAAAAGTGAACACTCATGGTGCAGTCAAGACAGATGTAACCACTATTATACAAAACAATCCTCAAAATTAGAGTCAGCTTTTGATGTCCATTTATATTAATCTGATTTTATTCATTGTCATTAAAAGTGTTTAATTTCTTGTAATTGAAAGCATCCACATCTATATGTTTCCTCTTAGAAGTGCTAAACAGCCATTTAGTGAGATCAGAACAGAGGACCACTGGTGGAATTATTGCTTCAATGTATTACTTGATGGCTTGTACTGGAAAATATGGTATAATGAAGTGTCTTCACGCATTGAGGTAATATATCTTAAACTCAGAGGAACACTATGATGCAGAATCAATATATATCAATATATATATCTATATATATCTATATATATATATATATATATATATATACACTAATAAAAAAAAGTATAAGATATAAGATATAAAGATATAAGATATAAAAAAAAAAGTGAATTGGGTTATTAAAGGAGAATTACAAGAAGTAAAATATGAAAGGCCCCAGAAAATATGAAAACAGCATTTTAATGGTTTATTTCTTTCACCGGTTATTAGTATTTGAAATTACACGACACACACTACCATCTATATCAATGTTAAACTCCTAATCAATATTTACTTTCTTATGTCTATTAGTAAAGATTCTTGTAGATCCACACAATAGGGCAGATTTATCAATGTATTCATGAAAATTTTCTGACAGGAATACATTAAAAAAATATGGCGTTCAGCCTGAAAAGTGTATTTATGAAGTCTGTGCACTAGTACAACCCTGCATTGCTTTCCCTCTACAACAAATTAATCAAGAGGGCATTCGTGCAATTGGTCAATAATAATAAATCTCCCCCATTGTCTCTATGTACCAGCAGAACACAGTACAACAAGTGTTGTAATGGAAATCCAAGGGGCAAGTATGTTCTAGGCTTTGGACCTGTAACTTCAAGCACTAATAACACTTTTAGGAAATTAGCTCTTAAAAATTACTTTCAGATTTTTCATTCACAATATGATAAGTTATATAAGTAATATATAACTTCTTTGGCTAGGTTATCATTTCGCAGTCAAAATGTGATTTTTTTTGCGGAGATTCACCACAAAACTCGCTGCAAAACTTTGCATTTTGACCGCGACATGAAAATCCAGCCTTTAAGTTACTTAAGATTTAATGGCCAGCAGATTCACTTATTTTAAGTCTTAATGAGAACCCTTACTTGCATCCTCAATAGGGCATATGGGCATGGGTATCCAAAATGGACATGTCTATTAACGCTGTGGCTTTGGGAATGCAATCAGAGGATTTGGAGCTCTGTTTTCGAAACAGAAAGCTCCAACCCTTGTAAAGGTATATTATAAAATTATACCGACCTCTTTACATAAAATAAAACAAATTGATAGGTACACTTAAAATATCAAAGTAAATTATATTATCACAATATAATGCATTACAGTGTAACTTTGGCTGCAGCATCAAGTTTACTTGAACTAATTTTTAATTGTGCTTAATTATTAATTTTATGAATTTTCAGACTGGACCAATTGAAGGAAAATTCTATATAATTGGAGCTCCAATAATGAGAAAATTAGACATTGCAAATGAATCTGACTGTACGGTAAGTAACTAGAGATGACAGTCAAATAAATATAATCTGCAAATATTATGGGTTATAATTTAATACTGACATGAACTAAATTGTTTGTGAACTGTATAAGAATGATATGAAAATCGGGGTTTCGTTTTTTACATTTACAATGTATAAATGTATCAAAGCTCAATAGAGAGATCTACTTAACGATCTTTTAGCAAGTGTCCTCTCCAGGTGTATGAAAGGACAGCCATATAGTCTGGTAGCCTCTACTGTTTGGAAGGGGGGTGATCAATATGTTCTAAATAATATTAGAAGTCAATAAGGATTATTTTTTTTTTTAATTTCCATTTGCCTCACAGGGATTTTGTTTTTTACTTTCCCTGAATCAAGTATGACAATGAGGGGTTGGACTTGATTAAAGGGGTTGTCTGGTTTCAACAAATCAGAGTTCTTTTTTGTATAATTAAAAGTTATACAATTTTTCAATATACTATTTGTATTAATTACTCAAGATCTCTGCTTGTTCTTATTCAGTAGGAACATCATGTTAAGATCACACACGTACACAACTCCTTACAGTATGTGTATCAGATCTGAGTCTTCTGAAGATCCTAGCACCTTTATGTCCTTGAACATGGACAGAATTTTACTCACTGAAAGTAATCAATGAATGTTCCTACTGCAAAACAACAAGCAGAAATCTTGAACACCATGAGGAATTAATATAGAAAGTATATTGGATAATTGTATATCTTTTAATCGTACAAAAAAGAACATTAATTTGCTGAAGTCGGACAACCCCTTTAACTTGTGTGACAACTTAATTCAACTGTTTTCAATTAACTGTAAAACTGTAATTAACGCTGACCTGTCAAGTTCAGCAAAAGTACAGGGACTTTCTTCTTGCCTTTATACAAAAATATGCAGATAGGGTTTAGATTTAGATTATGAGGGCAATTGGGGCAATGGAGACAGCAACTGAGGACATCTTCACTAGAGAATAAGTTGGCGCTATATAAGTACCAGAAATAAATAAAATAATAAATTCAGCAAAACAGATTTTCTTTACTAGTTTGAATCAAGTATTAAATTTATAGCACCTTTTATTTATTATTTTATAGATTTTCAAGAGTAACAACAGGAGAAGTAGCTCCAGAATTGTTTTTTTATGGGAAATACAAAAATGTACTTAGAGACATGTCAGGAGAGCTGACAAATCCTCTTTACATTTTGTTTCAAATTTAGTTTTCTTTTTAAGTCACTATGATGGATTGTCTGTATACTCTATATACGGATGTGTCTATATAATGAATCATTGCTCTGCATTTGCAATTGTTGTGCATTTCTGTATATAGTATTCTCTAGAAAAATATTTTAAAGCCACTCAAGGGGGCTGGAGGTTGTTGAGCTGAAATGTCATTTGGGTAATCTGTTTAATTTTTCTTTGTTTTTTTTATACAAATTTTTAGGTGAAATAGGAAATAATAAAGAATAAAATAAAGGCAGATTACACTTTAATGTGTGCATTAACAAGATGGCAAATACAATTTAATAACCATATATTCTAATTTTGTTTACTTTTTAAATTAAGTCAGTTTTGTTCTCTACAGTTGTCTTCATTTTCAACATCAGAATTTCCCGACTGCACTCATCCACATATAATAAACGATGCAAAAGATAAACGTGAGACCATGAAGATTCAAAATCAAAAGTTTTACCAGTGTGGCAAAATTCAGTGTTATGAAGAAAGAGGCTCAATTATAAATCTTGGCAGATCAAGGTAAACGTTACTACACTTCAGGTCACTGACTTTAGTTTTATTTAATTAATTTTTATTGAGTTTTATGATAATATTTAACAAAGATGACCAACAGGGTAAAAAAAACAACAGAATGAGTTATCACTGTGCATTGTGCCACAAATGAAGTACTTAAAGAAAGAATAACCAAAAACATATAAAAATGGGACTTAAAAGAACAAACTAAAAAAAATTCAAAAATAAAGGTTTCCATCTTTAAAACAGAAAGGTGTGAACCTGGACAGGAGGCCCATAGGGGGGTAAGTCAAAATATACACATATATTAAGTTAGGTTAGAAATGGAGTGTGATAAAGAAGAGGAGAGGGAAGACAAAAAAAAGGTGCGGGGCTTTCGCTTCATCATTTCTACCTTATCATACAGTCCTCTCAATATGGTGAGAAAATGAGACCCAAATCCCATCGCGTTCATAACAATGAAAATTTAACCCCATCGGAGAGAGTAAAAGGCCTTTTGAAGGTCCAGGGTCAAGAGCATACCGTGTCAGGTCCCCCCCCACACTGTCCCAGTTAGACCAAACTGCGCTAATTATATATATATATGGGTCTTCTAGTTTGATCTCCTGCTGGTCTATAGGAAATAATTCCCATCTGGTCCTTGTGAATATACTTATGCGAAAGTGTAATAATTCTCATCGATAAAAATCATAACTTTGAGAGCCACACCTTTTAAAGATATCTAGATCACTATGGTTCTTATTGGGTTTCAGTATAAGGTGAATAAAACGAATTTAGATTTGGAGGGCATTAGTGTACCTTCCCTTTATGCACTTAATAATAGAGACAAATGAGGAGCTAGAATATCTTTACATTTCTTGTAATAAGAAGATGAAGATCTATCCGGGCCTGGTGCCTTGCTAGATTGTAGTGTTTTTATAGCTTCTAGTACCTCTTGTACTTTGAACTCCGAATCCAGAATGTCTTTATCTGTTTGGGTCAAAGATTTAGAAATAGCCTGCACTAATAAAGAGTGGCCCATCTCTTTGCTTTTGATTAAAATATTTACTTTGCTTAAGTGTGTCATATATGGTGCCTGCATTTCATACAATCACTTTTATTTTTGTAACGATAGGACAGAAGCCTATTCAGCACTAAGGAACATAAGGAACCAACAGTGGATAGATCGACAAACAAGAGCACTTGTTGTACAATTTCTTCTTTATAACCCACCCACAAATCTATTTACAATGGTATCACTGCTCACAGAACTTCCTCTTTCAGGAGGTATTATCACTTCACCATATATAGATTCCGTTAAAATCTATCGAATCACAAAACTTATGGATTACTTTATTATGGCATTTGAGGTAATTTATTTTATCCAACATGTTACCATATATCTCTATGTATGTGTTTTACATATTAAATTGTATAGAAAATAATGTGATCTTAGAAAGGTTTTCCATCAATAAAAATGTAAGATATTTCAGTTTCATATGCCATGTCTGAACAGTGGTAGTCAGGCTGCTCAGACACCCAACTAACACATGATGGTATACTTGATGATCCTCTGCTCAAAGCATTCACTCCCTATTGAAGTCTATGGGAGTTACAGAAACGGATAGAAACAGCTGGATTGGTGGAGTTTACAGTAGATGGTCCTCCTCTGATCAGACATTTTTGTAAAATCAAATTGATGTGTAATATATGTTCATTGTGGCGAACCCCCCCTTATTTTGCATACTTTTGCTAATTCTAGAAAACGTACATGTATTATTTATAGTTGCTTTAAGTGTCTACATTCAGCATTACATCGTAGTGAAGTGAAGTTAAAAAATGCATCCAAAAGATATGTGACACTGTTATTTTGAGGGCAAATATTTTTTATTAAACATTTTTCATGTAAAACATCAAAAAACCTTTTTCAATAAGATAAAGGGATATAAAGGAAATATGGTTGGTGGAGAAACACTATGGAACCAAATGTGGTAAACATGACAGTTCACAGAATAATCTATTGAAAATGAGTGGAAATATGCAAAATTACATATTACTGGCCTTCCAAAACCAATGAAATTACGCTTTGTGTATATTTTTAATTGATTGGCGATTCCTGAGGATATTTGTTGGGTCTCTGTGATAATATTAGGCAGAACACTTTGCAACCTAGTAGCTAGAATTTTTCACAATAGCTTGTAGTCCTGATTTAGAGGGTCTTTTGGGTTGTAGGAGCGGTGAAGTATCTTTGCTCAGTTTGGGAAGCAGGATTGTTCTTGCCTCTACAAAGTTTTCTATTTAAAACTATATTTAAATACTAAATTGAATAGGTCTGTCAGGTGCAGGTTGATTTCCGGGGAGAGCATTTTATAGTACTCACCCGGGAAGCCATTAGGACTCGGAAGTTTTGTTGATAGGAAATGTACTGACTGTCTGTCTCAACTCATCATTTGAAATATATTGTTCAAGAGAGGGTTCCTGATCTTCTGATAGATTGGTTAGTGAAAGAAAATCTAAGAATGAATCTATAGCTATGGTTCAGAGGATGAGTGAAGCAGGCTAAGAAGGAACCCACTCTGTTGCCCAAATAATTATTGACGAATGAGGTTGAGAAGCTGTCGTGTGTTGTTTGTTTTCAGGGGTGTAGGATTTTGGGATAGGTCATTACGTAGAGTGTGAAAATTGTCTTTTGGTCTTGTCGTGTGGGTCTTTGTCTTTACACAGCTCCAAATGTTGAATGTTGTCATCTTTATAATTTGCCTATTGTGTTTTTAGATAGGATTAAAGGTCAAGTAGGTAAGGAACTTTCAAATTTTACCCTGTAATGTGGGTGGAGTAAAGTCTAAGGACAATGAAACTGGACCATAGTCAGAGACCGTGATTGGATGGATTTGTGTTTCACAGAGTGAGGAGAATAAGGAATCCGTTATTAAAAAACAATTAATTTGGGAATTAGAGCTGTGTGTGTGTGTGTGTGTGTGTGTTAGTTAGAAAAATAGGCATGGTCTCCAGTTGTGAGGTGTATGAGTTGTCATATCAAAGTTGGAGAGTATGTTGATCAAAGCATGATGGACAAGGAGCAAGCATGTTGTACTGCCAGATTTGCCCAGGGCTACTTGTATTATAGTATTAAAATGCCCTGCCACAACAAAGATATGTAATGTTCTGTTGGAAAGGAAAGGAAGAAAAGAGACACAGAAGTCATGATTGGGTGTAGTGGGACCATACACATTTCAAAAAGTGTAGAGTTTGTCTGCTAGTGTCAAATTAACACAGAGTAATCTACCTCCTGGATCAGTAAATGAGTACACAATTGAATATGTCAGGTTTCTTCTAACAAGAATAGCGATGGAGTAAGAGGCTCCTAGGTAACAGTATATCCAATTTGCCTTTAAGGCAGGATGACCGTCTTTTCTACAGTGTGTTTCCTGTCTGAATTCAATCTTTTGTTGTGAGTCAGGATTTTTTTTCCTTTTTACAGGTGTAAACCCGCCATGTTCCCTGTGATCAAACTAATAGTTGTGGGAGTGGTGTAGGTGTTAGCACCATTTGTGTAATTTATACTCATCCATTCTTCAGAGAGTTGTCAACGGAGGTTGGATGAGGTTCTTGGGCAGCGACTCGATCCTGTCCCTGTAAGCAGGAGGAAACACTACTTGAAGGGAGCAGTCTGTAGCCAAGAACCCATGGACAGGGGAGAGAGGAACAAGGCTAAAAAGACAGAAAAACTTAATAATAATAATAATAATAATAATAATACTGTCACGATCTGTGGGTGTGTGAACCCACTGGGCCGTACCACCCTAGCAGGGTGGCAGTTGGCTAAACTACAGTGTACCAAGTCGATATATATATATAGGTGGCTCAGTGGTTAGCAGTAATGCCTTGCAGCGCTGAGTTCAAATCCAACCAAGGACAACATCTGCATGGAGTTTGTTTGCGTGGATTTCCTCCCACACCCAAAAACAATTTAGATTGTGAGCCCCAATGGGGACAGTAAAAAAGAGGACCGCTGTACAGCGCTGCGTAATATGTTCGCGATATATAAGTAACTGAAATAAATAAATAAATAAGTTTACCTGTGATAGTCCAGACAGCAGCTACAGATGGGAACTTGATGGCAGGTGATGCAGGTGAGATAGATGACACCAGATGTGCTGTAACACAGCAGACGTGGCAGAACTCAACTCAAATACTATAGCGGGCACAGGAGAATCTACAATACAGGTAGCAGGGAACAGGATACAACTAAGGAACCATTTGCAAGACTAAAAGGCAGGGAGAGAAAGGGCAGGGCCCCTTTTATAGTCCAGAGTGATTAAGGCCGGGCACGAGCATGCGAACGCACCCTACGGGACACAGCCAAGTGGAGCGGAGTGAGTGCTGGTGTCTAGGAAGGAGATGACTGCCAGCACTCACCGATCCATGGCTGTGGCGGCAGATGAGTGAGTAGGAACGGCGGTCCGAGGCCGTGGACGCTACACATAATATAATAACCAATAATATAACCAATAATATGGTCTTTAGACCTCAAGTTCCTAGGAACATTAATCAATATGAGTAACATAAAAATGTATTGCTAAGTCATTCATTAGGTTGTCTGGGACAAGGTTTGTAGGTTAAAGAAAGAGGGGAAAACCATTCGTCCTATATGTTTCACAACGGATATTATGGATCCGGAAGACGGTTCGTCAAACAGGAGCGTTTTATTATTCACTGTGACTTATCAGGGAATTGTAGTTGGAATTTGTAGTTGTTTTCTACTAGATATTTGCAAATCAAGGTAAAGGCCGGTCTCCTTTTTGTGACTGAAGCCGAGTAGTCTTGAAAGATGAAGATTTTATGGCCATGTACTTCCAAGATCGTTAGTTACTGGAATACCCACATCTTTCATTTGGAAGTGGAAAAATCTGGCTATCTCTTGTTTGGGTCAAGATCGTTGATCTTTGCATTCCGGGCCCAATCTGGCTGCATAAAGTGTACACAATGCTGGTGGTTCCAGGGTGATGTTTAGGGGCGGCCGGGATATTGACCATGACAAAGCGGGTGAGATCTCTGCATTTCATGATGAAAACCCTGCAGCAATGGACGGGATCAGAGATAACTTTGATTTCTGATGTTTAACCCCTTAGATGCCGTGCTCAATAGCAATTGAGGCATTTAAGGAGTAAGATTGAAGGAAGGGGCTCCCTCTGTCACCCCCATAGGCACCCCAGTGATGCAATTGCAAGGTGCTGATGAGTATCACAGGGCCCATGGAGATTCTGTCACGGGGCCAACAGATTGTGGAGCTAAACTGGGGAGTCTAAGGATAAGGAAACCCCTGGTATTCACCCTTTAACCCCATACAGGGATCTGGACTTTGATGCAGGGGAAACCCAGGTCGCTACCCCCAGAGTAGTCTCTCTTGGTGATGGCCAATGTAATAGATGTGGTGCCAGAAAGTGTGGTTTGGAATAACAAAAGGTATGAGCAGGTGGCTAGGTTTGTAGTCGGGTCACGTAGAAAATGGTCAGGGCAGGCGGCAGAGGTTCATCACGGGTGAATTAGCAAAAGGTCAGGGCAGGCGGCACGCGAGGATTTTCAAAGGTCAAGGCTGAGGTAAAAACACAGGAAGCCAAAAGCGAGATAGCTGAGGATCACTAGGAACACAGGGAACACTAGTATGAACCAAATTGGAAAGAGAGGACCTTAGATATCAAAGGAAAACTGAGTTGAAATAGTTTGGCGAGCTGGCCCTTGAAGAAGGCAAGAGCCAGGGCACACACACACTATGACCCTGAGTAGATTGTGGGCGACCCCCAGATGCTCAGCTCGGAGGAGAGGAGCGGCTCAGACAAAGAGGAAGAAAACGTCGCCAGAAGGAGGTAACATTGGCAGACAGAGGCCATGACCATGGGTTTCCATGGTAGCTGGGGGACTAATAAAGGTTTGCCATCTGTGAATATCTCTGCCTAGTTTTACACTGACAGGCATAATACACTGCACAACTGAAGTATTGCAGTGTATTATTGTTGCCCTCATGGTTAACGGATACAGTAGATGGAACCTTTGCAGGATAACACATTGTTTATCCAACTTTGTTCAGGCACTGGGGCAGAGGGCAGGCTCACTTTTAAAGCCCTTGGTGTTCAGGGATAGGCTGGGGACACTTTTACTGGTGCACGTGCTGGCCCTTTAAGAAACAGTAAGAGCACGCGCACCCTATGGGCACAAAGCAGGAGAGGAGGCAGGTAACAGATAAGGGATACCCTGGAGTATATTAACAGACCAACGGCTGTGGCCACCGGGAGGAGAGAGATGCCGGCGGTAAAAATCCTGTTGATGAAAAAATCAAATAGTTCATGAGACAATACTTTCTATTGACTTTTTTTCAGGGAAAACATTAAAGTCGCATGGTAAGGCCACAATTTTACAGTGAATCACAGGCAAATCATGAACAGGTTGGATTTGAACACATTTGAAGAAATTGGCCCTGTGGTATTCACAGGAAAGTAAGAAAGTAAAAAAAAAAATAAGGGTCCTCTGAATATAGCTCACTTCTTTGAGCTATTCGATATGTGGTATTTTGCCCAAACAAATATCAAACAAGATGTCCCACCATCAAGAAGCACTCATAGACAAATAAAAAAGTGGTAGGAAAGGAAGGAAAGGAGGGAGGTTTAAGCGAACGTGTGCTTCATCCAACATGGGATCACAACCGTATTGATAGAAAGGAGATTATATAGCAAATGGTGCATCTCCTATTAATTGACCAAATAGCAAGTAGTAGAACGAAAGTAGAACCAGAGGTCAGGGACCTCTGTTGTACATGGTAAAATATTTTAAGAATTGAAATGAGTTACAATAATGATGGTATGGATGGCAGAACAATTCTGTAATTGTTTTTCTTTTTTTACAGCTGCTGTACCTTGGAATGGTATTTATCTATTTTTATTTACAACTGAGTATTATGATTCAAAGGGGTGTCAGAAGCTACTGGCAAGAACCATGGAATTGGGTAGAGGTATGTAAAACTAGTTATCACTGCACCTTTAGGATTTTTTTCCCATTTATTTATTGCAAAATTCAGCTCAAGATAAACAACATGCATCAGCATCTTAACATAAAAATATATAAACCTCTCTCCCATCCCTTCCGTCCCATTCTTTCGTAGTGAAAGAATGACGAGAAAAAACATAAAACACCTATATATAAATTTCAGTTCCAAACCTCTATTTTAGGGAGCCATACACCCTATTTTTTTAAAGTCTACAACTTGATTGTTTGCTTTATATATTTCGAGTTTATATCGAAGAGTTTAACAGCGTTTATCCATTCTTCCCGTGTAGGGACCACAACATTAAGCCAATATTTGGCTACCAACTTCCACACAAGGAAGATTAACTTGAGCAAAGATTCGACAGTGGCCCCAACATTATAAAAACAGTGGATTCACCTAATAACCAAAGGGTCAGGTCCATTGGGATCATCCCAAATGAGTTATGCCCCCTATATTAGCTGAAAGCTGTAGATTAAGGCTGGATTCACACGACCATGTTACGTCCGTAATGTACGGAACGTATTTCGGCCGGAAGACCCGGACCGAACACAGTGCAGGGAGCCGGGCTCCTAGCATCATAGTGATGTACGATGATAGGAGTACCTGCCTCACTGCAGGACAACTGTCCCGTACTGTAATCATGATTACAGTACGGGACAGTAGTTCCACGCAGAGGCAGGGACTCCTAGCATTGTACATCACTATGATGCTAGGAGCCCGGCTCCCTGCACTGTGTTCGGTCCGGGTCTTCCGGCCGAAATACGATCCGTACATTACGGACGTAACATGGTCGTGTGAACCCAGCCTAACTTGTCTCAGAAGAACTATTCTACATTTCCATATTAGATCATTTAATAGGCATTCCAAAGTTTTGAAAAATGTATGGTTTAACCAAATTGGTGTATTTGTTTAAATGTTCTTTGGCAACAGAGCGGACATAGCCCAATTAAATGTAAGACCTGAATAATGACCAAATGTTTTGAATAACCCTGTTACTTTTTAGACCTCATGCACACGACAACATTGCGCAAAACCGCAGTTATAATGGCGTCTGCCAGACGCTCACGAATGTGGAATGAATAATAAATAATTCTTCCTGGGAATCAACACAATCATATGTCTTTGGAGTGCTTTTAGGTTTCTCTATATATCTGTGTGTGTGTGTGTGTGTGTGTGTGTGTGTGTGTGTGTGTGTGTGTGTGGGACTATCTACAGGATCTGTGTGTGTGCAGGGCTGGCCTTTGCCTGGATGACGCCCTGTGCGGGACTCTGTTGCTGCCCTCCACAAACCAAAACATAACCACATATAAACACACACGCACATACTGGAACATGTATACTATATATTAGGGCTGGGAGATTTTTGCCCAAAAATTAAAATCTAGATTTTTTTTCGACCCTATGGACGATTTTCAGATGGAATCTCGATTTCCTTTTTTTTAGAAGTAATTGAGGAATTATTGCGCATAGGGTTGCACGATGCATTGAAATATCTATACTATTTCAATACCGTGCACCCTCAAATGGTTCAATACCGTCAATTCATGTATTCGAGACTAAGCTGTGTGGCCGCACAACTTAGTATTGTAGCACATGAATGTAATACAGCCACTGCCCCGCTCCTGACAAGTGTGCGTGCGCGGTCATCATGATGTGATGCGGCTGGCGCTGCACTGATGAGCGACAGCACTGATGTAATGACGGGGGTGGGGAGACAGACAAGTGAGCCCTAATCTACCCACCACTCAGTCCCTGCCTACTTGCAACGACCCACCCTAGGCGACGGGGTACAACTGGGCGACGGTCCCTACGCTCAATAAGTGCATGACAGACAAACAGACAAGGGTACACAGAGCTAGGGGGAGAAAGGGGCAGTTGCCCACGGCAACACCGTGAGCAACAAGAGAAGTGAACAAGCCGAGTCAAACCAGGAGAGTACGAGGTGCCAAACGCAGAGCAGAAGAGTAGTAAACAAGCCGAGTCAAACCAGGAGTGTACAAGGTACCAAACGCAGAGCAGGAGAGTAGTCAGCAAGCCGGGGTCAATATGAAGCAAGGACAATGGTACAAGAAGCTGCAGCAGGGCGGGAGCTAGCTCCGTCTGGCCAGGCTGTGATAGGTTCTCCCACTCCTAAGCCTACCAACCTGAGTGGTGGAAGATGGAGTCAGTCTCACAGACATAGAAGCAGGTGCAGACTAATTATCTATGGGCGTTAACCCCGAAGCTGTGCCTGGCAGATCCTTTACAACTGAAGACAGAGAACATGGCGTGCACACTGCAAAACACCCCATGTTCTGTCTTCAGTGCAGGTGCCGCCGATCATTAGTGCAGCGCTGGTTCCATCAGCTCATACTGACCGCACGCCGACACTTGTCAGGAGCGGGGCAATGACTGTATTACACAGCCGCAGCCCCACTCTAACGGCGGAGATCAGGGAAACCTCCCATTTCCGTCGCTATTCCCGCGATCAAATCTGGCCACAGCATTCAAGGGGAAAATGAGAAGGGGGATGCCCCTTCGATCGCGTCACAGGCAGTGCCGTAACTGCCATGAGACGAAGTGAGCCGACAGCCTCAGGCAGCGCCACCTAGCTGAAAATGGGGGACGGCATTTTGAACCAGGGACGGACTGGACTGGGGGGAGGGGGCATGTCTTATTTTACTTACCTGACGTGCCGCATGATGGGCACATCTGTAAGAACACTCCTCCTCCTCCTCTCTGACGCTGTATGCAGCACTCGCCACCAGAGAGGAGCTGGTCTGCAGAAGGAGTGGTCGAGCTCTCTCTCCTCAAGAAGAGAAGTGATGAGATGCACGAGATGAGCGGTGGCCTGTATTAAAAACTGAGCGCCACTTACAGCGCTCACACTCCTGCCTTCACTAATTTAAAAGGTGTCGGTCGGCCGTAGCTGGGGGACCGGGACCCGGGAGTATAATGCAAGGGAGATCTGGGCATTTTACTGGCAGCCAAGGGCTCTATGGGGGGGGGAATAATCCACCCCATAGAGCACTCACATTACTATAATGGAAGGATAAGGGGATGCAGGGTGGACGGTCTGAGCGTCTGACTTACTGCAGAGGGCTCTATAGGGGGGAGTATTCTGCCCCCCTTTAGAGCAGTCAGTCGGATGCTCAGACCCCCCTAAACCTTTCAATATAGTAACTAGTGAGGGCTCTATGGGGGGGGATTATTCTGCTGTCAGCCCCCCCCCCTCCCAGTATACTCCCGGCCCCCCAGTGTCTGCCGACACCTTTTAAATTAATAGGGGCAGGATCGAGCTGTTACCGATCACATCTAAGTTCATAACTTAGATGTGATCGCTAATAGGTGACCTAATGGATTGAGGTCTCAGCAATAGATTCATCTGCTCTGTATACAGGATACAAAGCAGCTGTATCTCAAAAAGTAAAAATTATTTTCAATAAAAAGTTCTTAAAACTTGCACCAATCACATTGATAGATATCTTCATATATATATATATATATATATATATATATATATATATATATATATATATATATATACATATATATATATATATACAGTGAAGGAAATAAGTATTTGATCCCTTGCTGATTTTGTAAGTTTGCCCACTGTCAAAGACATGAACTGTCTAGAATTTTTAGGCTAGGTTAATTTTACTAGTGAGAGATAGATTATATCTAAAAAAAAAAAAGAAAATCACTTAGTCAAAATTATGTATATTTATTTGCATTGTGCACAGAGAAATAAGTATTTGATCCCCTACCAACCATTAAGAGTTCAGCCTCCTCCAGACCAGTTACACGCTCCAAATCAACTTGGTGCCTGGATTAAAGACAGCTGTCTTACATGGTCACCTGTATAAAAGACTCCTGTCCACAGACTCAATTACTCAGTCTGACTCTAACCTCTACAACATGGGCAAGACCAAAGAGCTTTCTAAGGATGTCAGGGACAAGATCATAGACCTGCACAAGGCTGGAATGGGCTACAAAACCATAAGTAAGACCCTGGGTGAGAAGGAGACAACTGTTGGTGCAATAGTAAGAAAATGGAAGACATACAAAATGACTGTCAATCGACATCGATCTGGGGCTCCATGCAAAATCTCACCTCGTGGGGTATCAACTTAATTAACTCAACTCGCCGTGTTTGGAGGAAGAGAAATGCTGCCTATGACCCAAAGAACACCGTCCCCACTGTCAAGCATGCAGGTGGAAACATTATGTTTTGGGGTTGTTTCTCTTCTAAGGGCACAGGACTACTTCACCGCATCAATGGGAGAATGGATGGAGCCATGTACCGTCAAATCCTGAGTGACAACCTCCTTCCCTCCACCAGGACATTAAAAATGGCTCGTGGCTGGGTCTTCCAGCACGACAATGACACGAAACATACAGCCAAGGCAACAAAGGAGTGGCTCAAAAAGAAGCCCATTAAGGTCATGGAGTGGCCTAGCCAGTCTCCAGACCTTAATCCCATTGAAAACTTATGGAAGGAGCTGAAGATCCGAGTTGCCAAGCGACAGCCTCGAAATCGTAATGATTTATAGATGATCTGCAAAGAGGAGTTGGCCAAAATTGCATCTAACATGTGTGCAAACCTCATCATCAACTACACAAAACGTCTGACTGCTGTGCTTGCCAAAAAGGGTTTTGCCACCAAGTATTAAGTCTTGTTTGCCAAAGGGATCAAATACTTATTTCTCTGTGCACAATGCAAATAAATATATATAATTTTGATAATGTTATTTATTTTTTATTTTTTATATATATATATAATCTATCTCTCACTGGTAAAATTAACCTAGCCTAAAAATTCTGTTCATATCTTTGACAGTGGGCAAACTTACAAAATCAGCAAGGGATCAAATACTTATTTCCTTCACTGTATATATATAATACATTTTTAAAGGTGTACATAGCCTTTAAACTGTAACTAAACTTTTATCATGTCATACTGACATGTCAGAAGTTTTCATCGGTGGGGGACTGAGCACCGAGACCCCCACCGATCGCTAAAATGAAGCAGCAGAAGTGCTCGGGTGAGCGCTGTGCCACTTCATTTATGATCGACTTGCGGCCAAGTGAGTGGTGTACGGACTCTTAGACTTTCTATTGAGCCTGTACACTCATCCAAGGAAAGCTAAGCAGAATCGAAGCAGCACACCGCTCACCCGAGCACATCTGCTGCTTAGTTTTAGCGACTAGTGGGGGTCTCAGTGCTCGGACCCCACTGATCAAAACTTCTGACATGCCAAAAGTTTTTAAAAAAATGTTGTTAGACTTTAAAGAGAATCTTTCACCTTTTGTGCAGCATGTTATAGTCAGGGCTGCACAAACTCTGGGGCACTTAAATTTTTTTTCCTAGCCTCCTTCATTATTTAGATATCGGTGCCGTAATATTTGGCGTTCCATATGTAAATAACCCCCTGAACTGTCAATGGGGCAGTAATTGGCAAGGGGGCGTGTGACACTGTCCAATCAGCTACGGACAGTGTCAACAGCAGGAGCTAGAGAACATGTGCGTGCGCTCTCACTCTTCAGCTCTCGGCAGGCAAGTACAAGACTGTATGATCTCTTGCGAGAGATCAGTCTTGTCGTCCTTGCCTGCCGAGAGCTAAAGAGTGAGAGCGTGCGTGCGTGCACAGCTCCGATGCCATGGAACAGAAGAAGAATTCACACTCTTCTTCTCCTCTTCTGTTCCGTAGTGTCGGCGGAGCTACGCGCACACACTCTCCTCTCTCCAGCTCTTGCTGTAACATTGTCCATAGGTGATTGGACAGTGTCACAGCCATGTTACACGCCCCCTTGCCAATTACTTCCCCATTGACTGTTCAGGGGGTTATTTAAATATCGAATATCAAATATTACGGCACCGATCTCTAAATAACGGAGGAGGCTAGGAAATGTTTTTTAAAGTGCTCCTGGGTTTGTGCAGCCCGGCCCATTACATTCTGCACACGTATGGGCAGGTGAAAGGTTCTCTTTAAAGAAAAGGTATTATAATTATTTAATTTTTTTTTATTTGATAGTTTATTGAAGTTTTACTTTATGGGCCTATTTTTTCAATATGTTCCCTAAATTAACTATTTATTCATATGTTTGTACTTCTGTGGGGGCAGCCATCTTTATTTTTATTTTTCATACTTCTAATTTTTGTTTTGCAGGTTCCGCTGGAACATTTGGACTAGGTCGTAGATACGTTGGACTACTTCACTGATTTAAGCTTTTTTCAATAAAATGGTTAAAGTGGATTGTGTGGAAGAGTTGTTATTTCAATAAAAAAAATATTTTTTATGTCTCTGTTTTTAAATACTTCATTACCGCCTTAGTAATGGCACTTGTCTGATTGAGAGCATCCATTACCAAGAAGGGGCTTAGTGTTAGCCAGTAAAAAGGCTAGCACTAACCCCCTATTATTATCCCGGTACCCACCGCCACCAGGAGTACCAGGAAGAGCCGGGTACCCGACCATCAGAAGTGAAGGGGACTGGGGTGGCAGCAGGCTGGTACTATCAGGCTAGGAAGGGCCAAATACCATGGTCCTTCCCACCCTGGTAATGCTAGGCTGCTGCTGCTTTATTGTATCTGGCTGGTTATGAAAAATGGAGGGAATCTCACGTAATTATTTTCAATTATTTATTTTTAAAAAATGACGTGGGGTTCTCCCTATTTTTCATAAGAAGCCAGATACAATAAGGCAGCTGCAGCCTAGCATCACCAGAGTGGGAAGGGCCACATATTTTGGCCCTTTCCAGCCTGATAATACCAGCCTGCAGCCGCCCCGCTGCCTAACCGTTGTTTCATATGGTCAGGTACTGGATCGTTATCGGCTCTTCCCGGTATCCCTGGCGGCAGAGGGAACCGGGGTAATAATAGGGGTTAGTGATAGCCTTGTTACTGGCTAATGCTAAGCCCCAGCCTTAGTATTTAAACGCTGTCAATCAGACAGCAGCCCTAAGGTCATAATAAAGTTAAAAAAAACAGACATAAGAATTTTTTTTTAATTGAAATCTAAACTCCTCCATGCAACCCTCTTTCACCATTTAAAAAAAAAAAAAAGTAGATCATCGAAGTAATCCAATTAATCTACGACGTAGTCCAAACGGTCCAGCGGAACCTACCGTAAAAAGTTAGCAGTATAAAAATTAAAAAAACTTACATTTGCCACAATAGAAACTAAAGGTCAAGAAAAAATAATTCCCCTTCATGTAACTCTGCTACCTATCAACCGAAAAGTCATCCGCCAGAAGGAAAAATGTTTCCCCATGGCGGTGTACAAGAAAGTCTAATTTTCAGGTGAGGCTTTCTTGTACTCCGCCATCCAGAAACATTTTTCCTCCTGGTGGATGAGTTTTCTGTTGACAGGTAGCAGAGTTCTTACGCAGCGGTGTTAGGGTGCAAACTCGCCAATTGCCCAGTGCCCCCAGAATGGGCCGCTACTCTTGGGCCAGTGCTGTGTGCTTGCCCCCCAGACTAAAATTTGCCAGCCATCCCTTGGCCATTGGCTCCCTGCTCCACCGTTTGCTCTTGTAGGCCACAGCCTGGTTTAGTCCTGAGGCCTGCAAGAGATCAGGAGCACGCTGATGACGTCAACCGCCCGGCACGATGACGTCACTGCATCATGCCGTCCACGCCGGGCCACTGAACTCAGTTAAAAATCATAAGTCAATTAGGTAATAAAAAGGGGGCATAGAAGATGTGTTAAACCATTTTCAGTGTTAATGCTGCGCTGTTGATCTATGATACTAAAGTAATACAGTAAGAAGAGTTCTTTAAATCTTTTCTATACCTCAAACAGCACTTTAGCAAAAAAACAACGAATGTTTTCCTATTTAAAAAAAATGTATATATTGCGTGTTTGTTGTGTAAAGCTAGTAATGAGAAAACTCGGATAGATTTGGGGGGGGGCGCATCTTTTTATAGTTCGCCTCACGCAGCAGAGGGGCTAGGTTCACCCCTGGTCACAGGGAATGCCTTTGACGCGATCGAGGGAAATACCATATATGGGCAGACAGCTCAGGGTCCATTGAAGGACCCCAGGGCTGTCTGACCATATTTCCTGTTGTTAGGGCATACTTAGGTATGTCTTAAAAACTGCCTGTGTACTATCAGTGCGCAGGCTAATGTACTGGCATATAGATATATACCAGTACATTCAATTTAAAAAATAAAAAAAGTAATGTTAAATAAAAAAATAAAACATACACACACATTTTTTACAATAAATATTCAAATAAAAGTCTCAATACATAAAACACACACACATTCGGTATCGTCGCGACCATAATAACAACAAATTTATATTGTCATTTTTGATGTGTACTCTGTAAAAAAATAAAATAAAAACTGCTTTCTTTCACTTATTAATATGAGGCTCGAGGTGTCATGAATTTAATACCTCCATGTGCCTCACATTAATAGAAATTAACCCCATCGTGTACCTCACACATTAACCCAATATTGTCTGAGAAACATGATGGGGTTAATTACTATTAATTACTTTTAATGTGAGGCACATGGAGATTCAAAATTCATCACACCACGTGCCCCACATAAGAAAAGGTAAAGTATCGTTTTGGTATCGAGAATCGCAATACTGCACAAAATATCGGTATCCAAGTCCAAATTCTGGTATTGTGACAAGCCTAAGGGTATGTTCACACACTTACTAAAAAACGTCTGAAAATACGGAGCTGTTTTCAAGGGAAAACAGCTCCTGATTTTCAGACCTTTTTTAAGCCACTCGCGTTTTTCGCAGCTTTTCTTACGGCCGTTTTTTGAGCTGTTTTTCTATAGAGTCAATGAAAAACGGCTTAGAAAATGAGGCGTAAAAAAACGCCCCGTTGGACGCCGTATTTCACATTGAAATCAATCGCCAGATGTTTGTAGGCGTTCTGTGTCCGATTTTTCAGCCGTTTTTCAGGACGTTTACGGACCAAAAAACGGTTGAAATTAGCCCGTGTGAGCATACCCTTAATGTGCATTAATTTCTCTTATCTAAAAAAAATACCAAGACACAATTCTTTTACATTAGGATCCTCTTATGCAACACGACCATGGGCTGTGTAAACGAGCGCTGATCAACGAGACAGCTTGTTAATCGGCCCTCGTTTGCTCCTTTCACAAGGAGCTATGTATGAGGACGAGTGCTCGTCCCCATACATTTCAGGGAGATGTGCTGCCCACAACAAAAATATTTATTACTGCATAAACTATACGATCAGCCGATGAACGAGTGTTTGTTCGTTCATCGGCTGATCGTTGCCCTGTTTACTCGTTGCTCTGTGAACACTCGTTTGCCCGATAATTGACCCGTGTAAGGCCCTATGCACATGACCGTAGATTTCATCCTTTATTATGGACCGTAATTACGGACCCATTCATTTCTATGGCCGATGGACACCTTCCCATATATTTAAAGGAAGGTGTCCGGGCCGTGTAGAGCGTCCATAAAAAATAGGACCTGTGCTATTTTTTAATTTTACGGACCGTGCTCCCATAGTTTATAATGGGAGCATGGCCCGCAAATGCGGGTGACTGTGTGCAGCTGGCCTTGCCCGTAGTCACGGACCATGATTATGGGCACGGTTGTGTGCATAGGGCCTTAGGGCCCTAAGGGAATTGCAGGCACAACTATTCTATAATATATACTGATTATCAGTATATATTATGGAATAGCTGTGCCTGCAATTCCCTAATGTAAAAGAATTGTGTCTTGGTATTTTTTTTAGATAAGGGAAATGCCTGCACAGTAATTCCTTAATTACCTCATATACTCTTTGTATATGAGACACACTGTCTAATGTAAATAGAGGAGAGAGAAACACTACATATGAGATAGTCTCTGTTCTCTCTGTATATGACAGGAGAGAGACATTCTAATGTAAAGAAAGAAGAGAGAGAAACGCTGAGACAGTCTCTCTCTCCTCTGTGTACATTAGTCAGCCTCAGTTTCCAGAGTTGGGCGTCTTCCTCCTTGTTCTTCATACTTACCTGGCTGCAGTGTCTCATCCTCCTCCTCCCTGGGTCTCTCCTTTTCCCTTGAGAGCCCGCAGGATCCAGTGTGTGTCTCCTCAGGTTCCTTATGCTTTCGTTTTCCGCTCAGTACATGGGAGTCATGGCCAGGCAGCAATGGTCGTGTTGCCTGGTGAGGGTGAAGAGGTTGGGGGAAGCTGATGCTAAAGAGGTCGGGGGTCAGCAGTTTGTAAGTTGGGCGAGCCTGCTGATGCTGGACTCGTTGCTGCTCTAGCAGCTTCTTCCTCCAGCGCTTTTCCCATCATATTGAGAAGCCGCTGCTGTGGGGTTCGGGCTAATATCGTGCTTCAATGAAAGGGTGAATTAATAGAATTAATTAGATTAATCACCCTGTACATATATAAAGGCACATATTTAGAAATACAGGAAAAAAAATAATATATGTATATATATATATATATATATATATATATATACACATTTGCCTGTATTTCTGAATATGTGCCTTTATATATGTACAGGGCGATTAATCTAATTATATATAATATTATATATAATATAATATTATATATATATATTACATATATACACACACACACACACACACACACACACACACACACACACACACACACACACACATACATACTGGAACACATATACAGACATAAAGGTAAATATATAGACATACAGACATATATATACACATACACACACACATATATATATATATATATATATGTATATATACAGAAATAAAGGTTAAATATATAGACATACAGACACATATATATATATATACAGTGAAGGAAATAAGTATTTGATCCCTTGCTGATTTTGTAAGTTTGCCCACTGTCAAAGACATGAACAGTCTAGAATTTTTAGGCTAGGTTAATTTTACCAGTGAGAGATAGATTATATTTAAAAAAAAAAATGAAAATCACATTGTCAAAATTATATATATTTATTTGCATTGTGCAGAGAGAAATAAGTATTTGATCCCTTTGGCAAACAAGACTTAATACTTGGTGGCAAAACCCTTGTTGGCAAGCACAGCAGTCAGACGTTTTTTGTAGTTGATGATGAGGTTTGCACACATGTTAGATGGAATTTTGGCCCACTCCTCTTTGCAGATCATCTGTAAATCATTAAGATTTCGAGGCTGTCGCTTGGCAACTCGGATCTTCAGCTCCCTCCATAAGTTTTTGATGGGATTAAGGTCTGGAGACTGGCTAGGCCACTCCATGACCTTAATGTGCTTCTTTTTGAGCCGCTCCTTTGTTGCCTTGGCTGTATGTTTCGGGTCATTGTCATGCTGGAAGACCCAGCCACGAGCCATTTTTAATGTCCTGGTGGAGGGAAGGAGGTTGTCACTCAGGATTTGACGGTACATGGCTCCATCCTTTCTCCCATTGATGCGGTGAAGTAGTCCTGTGCCCTTAGCAGAGAAACACCCCCAAAACATAATGTTTCCACCTCCATGCTTGACAGTGGGGACGGTGTTCTTTGGGTCATAGACAGCATTTCTCTTCCTCCAAACACGGCGAGTTGAGTTAATGCCAAAGAGCTCAATTTTAGTCTCATCTGACCACAGCACCTTCTCCCAATCACTCTCAGAATCATCCAGATGTTCATTTGCAAACTTCAGACGGGCCTGTACATGTGTCTTCTTGAGCAGGGGGACCTTGCAGGCACTGCAGGATTTTAATCCATTACGGCGTAATGTGTTACCAATGGTTTTCTTGGTGACTGTGGTCCCAGCTGCCTTGAGATCATTAACAAGTTCCCCCCGTGTAGTTTTCGGCTGAGCTCTCGCCTTCCTCAGGATCAAGGATACCCCACGAGGTGAGATTTTGCATGGAGCCCCAGATCGATGTCGATTGACAGTCATTTTGTATGTCTTCCATTTTCTTACTATTGCACCAACAGTTGTCTCCTTCTCACCCAGCGTCTTACTTATGGTTTTGTAGCCCATTCCAGCCTTGTGCAGGTCTATGATCTTGTCCCTGACATCCTTAGAAAGCTCTTTGGTCTTGCCCATGTTGTAGAGGTTAGAGTCAGACTGAGTAATTGAGTCTTTTATACAGGTGACCATTTAAGACAACTGTCTTTAATGCAGGCACCAAGTTGATTTGCAGCGTGTAACTTGTCTGGAGGAGGCTGAACTCTTAATGGTTGGTAGGGGATCAAATACTTATTTCTCTGTGCACAATGCAAATAAATATATATAATTTTGACTATGTGATTTTCTGTTTTTTTTTAAATATAATCCATCTCTCACTGGTAAAATTAACCTAGCCTAAAAATTCTAGACTGTTCATGTCTTTGACAGTGGGCAAACTTACAAAATCAGCAAGGGATCAAATACTTATTTCCTTCACTGTATATATATATATATATATATATGCACACACACACACACACACACACACAAGCACAAGCACATATACACATATTCACAGAAGAGAGATATATACACAGACACATATATAGACACATATAGGCACATATACATAGAGAGAAACGCTATTGATGCCGTCAAAACAACGGAACCCGTTCACAATGGCGACAAACCATTAGCAAAATTTCCTTCACCATTGATGGTGATGCAAACAGAATCTAAGCTTTCCGTTTGCCATTCCGTTGAGGGTTTAACCCGATGGAAACTTCCGACGGAACCCCTCAACAGAAGGGCCACGCTGATCTGAACAGGGCCTTTACCAGTGTGAGCCTCTTCATCTGCAATGCTTGGGTACAGCCTAGAGGACCTTGATCATGTGACTGCCACCAAAGAAGCCACACCGTCCCTGGAATTTTTTTTAAAATGTTGGCAACTATGGAGAAGGTTATGGAGTAGAATCTCCTCTTCTTACTGTGTGTAGTGTATGGCTGCCAGTCTCCACCCACCAGCTCATAGAGAAATGCAAACTACAGATATAGCATGTAAAGGCGAAATCTGCTAAATATTGCAAAATCAAAGTCATATAATGGCCAGAAATAGTGCTGCTCCTCATGTACACACACATGGTAGCTTATCCTGAAAAGTCAAATGAAATGACAGGTACCTTAACTTAGGTCGACATTGTCTATTATTAAATCTTGATCTAAATCAGTTTAAGGCTGGATTCTAACAGGACAGAAATTATGCAGATTTTTCAGTGCGGAATTTGCATGCAGAAAATCCACAGCAGTTTACAGTCCTAACCATGTGTATGAGATTTGGCTTTACTTACATACTGTACAGTCATGATATTTCAGTTAGTAATCAGACCATGTCTGCATCGTATAGTTTTATTCTTTCAGTTATAAACTGGCAGTTGTGTAATATTTTCCTTTTTTCTAATTTACAGGCTTCCATAATTGTGCTCAGTCTGTGTTACTACAGCAGCCAAATCTACCATTTCATGCTTACTGTAGATATAACAGATCATCTTCAAAGAGGATTTTTTAAAGTATTTGTAAATTTCAGCCTCATTGCTGCAGTGGAAAAGGTATATTTTTCTATTATTATTTCAACTTTGTTTATAGGACTGTTTTTATGAGAAACTACATTATGGCAACATATGTAGTAAAAGTGATGCCAAAATGTAAAAAAAATTGGTATTTGTGAATGCACCTTTTGGCCTCATTCACACGACAGTATTTTGGTTAGTATTTGTAGAACAAAACCTGGAATGGGTTCAAAACATGGAAAAGTTCCATTTTTTATTTTTTTTAGCTAAAAATGTATCAGCCGGATGTTTATTGGTAGTCAATAGGAAAATATGTAATTGTTGAAAAACTGTCCTTGTTGCCTATAGCATAGTTCAATTTTAACTGATTAAAAATTTAAAACTGAGCTCAGATTGGTTGCTATGTGTAACAAGGACATAAAAAATGAACATAACTGATTTAGCTGCATCTGTGTAAGTCCGAACTATTAGAGTATGTTCACACGCTTAACAAAAAACGTCTGAAAATACAGAGCTGTTTTCTAATCAAACAAGTGTTTTTCGCTGCGTTTTTTCCGGCCGTTTTTGGAGCTGTTTTTCGATTGAAAACAGCTCCGTATTTTTAGACGTTTTTTTGTTACGCGTGTGAACATACCCTAATAATATAACACTATTTAACCCGCATGGTGAACACCGTAAAAAAAATATAAAACACCAGGATCTCTGTGTTTTGGTCACTTCATCTCCCACAAAAAAAATGGAATAAAAACTGATCATGTCTCATGTACCCCAAAATAAAAACTACAGCTCGCCTCGCAAAAATAAGTCCTCACACCACTCAATGGACAGAAAAATAAAAACGTTTTAACTCTCAGAATATGGCGACTCAATTCGGTTTTGCCTCGTGAAAGTAGTAAAACATCAAAAAAAATTATATAAATTTGGTATCGCTGTAATTGTATTGACCCTCAGAATAAATTTAACATGTAGTTTTTGCCACATGGTCAACGCCGTAAAAACTAAATCCAAAAAACAATGGAGGGAATCAGAGTTTTTTCCCCATTCCACCCCACATAGAAAAATAAAAAAGTTATGGCTTTTGGAAGGTGTGGAGGACAGAGCGAAAATTAAAAAACTGTTTCTAAGTGAAGGGGTTAAAAATGCATCTAGCGTGGGGCCTCTTTCACACAACAGTATTTGTGGAACCTACACAGAGAATAAGTATAATGGAAAGATTTGCACCTCTTCCATGTTTTTCACCCAATCCTAGTTTTGGCTCACAAATAGGGCTTGTCCATACGTAGCGGAATTGCTGCGTGTTTTCCGTCCGGATTTACGGACAGAAAATACGCAGCAGAATACAGTAGCAGCAAAGTGGGTCGAGATTTAACAAATCTCATCCACACGCTGTGTAAAATTTCCAAGCATAACCTGCGGTGCATATTTTTCATACCGCACCATGTCAATCCTGTTGTGGAAAGCGGACAGAATTGCTGCGTCTTTCAGAGTAGCTGTCACCATTTCCAGCATTGAGAAAAACAGCACAAAATCTGCACCATTTACTGCAGTAAAAAAACGCAGGAAATGTTGCCGTTTTTTCCGCAGCGGAATGACTGCTAGTTTTAACGGAATTACTGCAGAAATTTTCTGCAGCAATTCCGCTATAGGTGGACAAGCCCATACTGATGCAAAATACCAGACAAAATACTGCCATATGAATGTTGCCTAGAACAATATTTGGGTACTGAATGTGAGCAATTATATTTACTTTAGTTTTATTTTATACTCTTTCAGCTACACTTAAGACATGCAAACATTTTGAATAAAGTTAACTATGAGGGTGTGTTAAAAAAAAAATCGGAAGCAGAAAGCCTCCAAACATCTGCCCATTTATTTAAATGAGAAAAACGTCGTTCTGCTCCCACGGGGTGTTTTTTACGTGGCCGTTTTTAAAAACGTCCGCATAAAAAGAAGTGCATGTCACTACTTGAGCCGTTTTTGGAGCCGTTTTTTATTGACTCAATAGAAAAACAGCTCCAAAAACGTCTGTAAAAAACACAGCGAAAAACACTAGTTTGATTAAAAAACAACTGAAAATCAGGAGCTGTTTTACCTTGAAAACAGCTCCGTATTTTCTGCCGTATTTTGTTAACCGTGTGAACATACCAAATCCCAGGGGGGGATTCAAAACTTGTTTTTTTTTTCATATTATATTGACAAGTTTAAACAAAATTTTTACTTTTTGCAAATGTGGAAGCAGTAATTGCTAAACAATCTTTTAATTTGTTTCCTTCTGTTTTAGTGGACTCGTTGTTTGCATGGGATCATTTTATTTTTTATGATCATTAAATTTATAAAACTTCTCCGCTTTTACAAAATGATGGCTCCTTGTGTGGCAGTATTTCAGCACTCTTGCTCCATTTCAGCACTCATAATGGTAAGTATATTTATGTTGAATTGTAGGTTGTGTTTTTTAATGATAATTTGTATTTGGTATAGAAAAAGTTGATTGTCCCTAGTTGTCAGTATTTTCAGTCGCAGAAAATTTCTGCAACAAAATCTGCCATGTGTGACTGCACCTTAATTAACATGCAGGTAATTTCCAGTAAAGTTTATATGTAGGTAGGTTTTGTTTTCACTACAATGCTGCAGCCAAATGTTACTTTGAAGTCTATAGTAAAATATAAGAAAGGTGTTTTCAGGGTCATTATTTTTCAAAACACAGCATGCTCTAGGTGTGGCCTTCTTTTTATTCTAGCTTTTTATTGGACTTCAAAAACGCCAGACAAATATGGATTGCCTGTAAATACCAATCAAACCTCAGCATAGAAGTAACTTTATTTTTGCGTCGACATAACTGTATAAGGTCTTTTTTGCATCCTAGATTTACGCTGTTTACTCTGTGGTATAAATAACAGAATAACTTTATTCAGTGGGTCATTACGATACCAAATTTAGATCGATTTTGTATGTTTTACTACTTTTACACAGTAAAAACACTTTTCTTTCAAAATTATTTGGTTTTGTGTCACCATCTTTTAAGTGCCATTAAGATGACTTTTTATTGGTACCATTTTGGAGTACATGTGACTTTTTGATCACTTTTAATCAAAGTTTTTTGTAAGGCAGGATGAACAGAAAACAGCAATTCCGGCATTGTTTTTTATTTTATTTTTTACGGCGTTGACCATGCGGGTTAAATAACATAATTGCTTTATAGGTGGTGTCGTTACGGACGCAACAATACCAAATATGTGTAATGTTTTGAATTTCTTTTTTCATATTAAAGTATTTTATAAGGGAAAAAGTGGGGTTTTCATTTTTTTTATTTGATTTTTATTTATTTATTATTGACTTTATTAAACTTTTTGATAACTTTCTTTTTAGTCCCACTAGGGGACTTCACTATGCGATCTTCTGATCGCTTTTATAATACACTGCAATACTTCTGTATTGCAGCGTATTATTGCCTGTCAGTGTAAAACCGACAGGCACGTGCTAGGTCATGTCTTAGGCATGGCTTAACAGGCATCCACTACAGAGAGACCTGGGGGCCTTTCTTAGGCCCCCGGCTGCCATAGAAGCCATTGGCACCCTGCGATTGCAATTGCATGGTGTCGATGGGGTGAGAAAGGGAGCACCCTCGCTCCGAAACCACTTGGATTCGGCGCTCGTTATTGAGGGGTTAAACGGGTGAGATCGATGTTGAAATCGATCCCGCCCATTAGTGTAGGTGTCCAGCTGTCTTTAGACTGCCCGACACCCACTTTAGCTGGCGCAGGACACCTGTGCCGAGCTTATGTCAGAGCGCCGCGAAAATGTGGCATAAGTACCCTTAATGGCCAATGTGAAAAGGCCTATTGGCGGTCATTAAGGGGTTAATGTATGCTATTAGATTTAAACATAAATGGAATATACTGCACTACTTACTGAGTTAACGCCCCCTTCACATCACATTTATGCCCTACGTTTAGCATGTATGTCGGGAAAGCTCTTGATGTACACGTTAAATGTGTTCATAGGGCCCCATTAGCCCGATAGAGGCCATAGAGTGTCCTTTTGGCCTCCGTTGGGTTGGTATACATCAGTATACCTGTGGTTTTTTTTTTATGAAGGAGGGAATAGCGTAGTAGACTATGCCATTTCATCCTGTGTGATCCCTCAAAAAAACTTATGCCTCACAGTATACTTTTTATTAGAATGGGAGCCTATTGGTTACGGATGCTACTGTATGGCATTCGTCACAGGTATAGGTTAAGCGTTAATGTCGGGGAGCATCCCCAGGGCTGGGGTCCCGGATAGAGCATCAGGTTCTCCTCAAGGATTCCGGCCCCAGGGGAAGCTCCAAACAGCACTGTCCATATATGGAGAGTGACGTCAAGAGCTTCCCCATGGCCGGAGTCCTGGGTCAGAGCATTTCCGATGCTCTGGCCAGGGACTCCAGCATTGTACAGCTGACATCACTGTCCTTATATGAACAATGATGTCAGGAGCCTCCCTAGGGTGAGAGTCTACGCCCAGAGTGGTTCCAATGCTCTATCCGGGGACCACAGCATTTGTACAGTTTCTGACATCACAGTCCATATATGGACAGTGACATCAGGAGCTTCCACTGGCACAGTGCTTTAGGTGGCGTTCTGCCCAGGAGTTCGGGCGTTGTATCCCACTGCATGCCTATACAGTGGAATATGTTGCAGCCTTCCTTTGAATGTAGATGCCGATGTATGCCTCCGACTGAAGGAAAAAAAACGTGATGTGAAGGGGGCCTTGCCTACATCATTGACAACTGTTTCGATTTTTAGTAAACAGTCCAGATTTTTTGTGCCAATGAGAAGTGAAAGAGTGAGAAATGTTCAAATTTACCCAGTCCATGCAACACATCTTTCCTTTTTTGTAAAAATAAATTATTCCTAGAGGCTCTTTTTAGAATATTAAAAACTATGCCCAAAGTTGTTGAATTCTAAAAAACTAGTGCAAAAAATTGTTGTGTGTATAAAAAGCCTCTTAGTAATTCTTTAGTATAGTAAGTTTAAACCCCTTAATGCCGCTCATATTTTGGACTTCAATGACCTAGCAATTTTTGTAGTTGTTTAAGTTTTGGCTCTTTTGCACAATAAAAAGTATTTTATGTAAAAAAGTCTATTTTGTTTCGCATAACTTTATTATTATTCGGTTGACGTAGCCATTCAAGGGCCTGTTTTTTGCAGAGGATGTAGTGTTAAGGATTTTTTTTATACTATTTAATTTACGGTCAAATTTTTTTAATTTTTTTTTGGAGAGGAGGCAGAATTTTTTTATACGCCATGCAGTATATATATTAACTTTATTCTAACGGTCATTACAATTGCGGCAGTACCACATTTTTTGTGGTCAACTATTTTTAAAATATAAAACCATTTTAATGAAGAAAGGATTTTGTGTTTTTTAAGAGGTGACTTTTTTTTAAATTAAACATTATTAAAGTTAATTTTACTTTGTTTAATCACTTCTAGAATGCTTTAAAATACATAGTATTCCAGAGAATTATTGCCTGTCAGTGTTTCACTAAATATTAGGCTAGGCCTCTGGTATGGCCAAAGAGGCAGATGCTTATGGCAGACCTGGGGTTTTTTTCTAGGCTACCATTGTAACCCATCAGTGCCCCCAGAGCACCGATGGGCTGGTAGAGGGAGCCCAACAGCTACAGCCTGGGCATCGGTATAGTGTGGCAATCATGATTCAGAAGTCGTCCCCTGAAAGGCCACTGTAACAACAGTAAAGGACGGTTGTTAAGGGGTTAAGCAGGTTGGAAAATGAAAAGCAGTGGTTATTGGTTATTGGTTACTTGGGTCAATACCCCTTTTTATACATTTCATTAATAAGAGTTATTGGACTTCATTTATTAAAACTAGCACAGACAAAATATAGAGAATTTGCTACCAAACAGAATCCACCTGGGCTCCATCAGGATTCATTGAGATCCAGTGGAATGCACCACTGCAGCTCGGCCGCTATTCCGTGAGCGTAGCCTTCTGTTTCCGGCTCCAACTACTGCATACCGTTCAAAATATCCAGAGCCCAGAGGCAGCCGGGTGTCGGACCACCACAATCATATACTGATGACCTATCCTGTGCATACGTCATCAGTTGTCCGGTTGTGGAAAGCCCCTTTAAACGGGTATTTCTGCCCAAAACATTTATCACTTATTTACTAGATCGGTGATAAATGTTAGATTGGTGGGGGCCTGACTTTGGCCCCCCTTTGATCGCTAGAAAGGGTGACTCTGGTCCCCACAGCCACACAACCTCAGCAACCTCAACCTCAGTGAAGAGGAATTTAGATGGAATTAAAGGATATGTATACCTTTAAAGACTAACTTTTATTTTTTTACTAACAACATTTTAGAGTGTTTTATTCAACCTTGTAATTTGGTTTTATTAAAAGTTATTTTTGCTGTATCGTGCGCTGAAACCTGAATCCGTCAGGTCAGCGGGACTGACGGCTTCTATTGATTCTTACACAATGGCAGTCCATACCATTATGGTTTAACCATGTTTAACAGATGGGAACAGACAGTGTGGCATTGAATGTACTGTACAGATGTAACAAGCACCAACTTGAAAAATGGCATGCTACTCTATTTTCATAGGGTGTGCTGCGCTATTTAAGTAACGCACCGTTCTAATACACTTACTATTAGAATGGATCATTACAGAAATAGCATAGCGTGCTGTAGCACCCTACATAAATAGAGTAGTGCGATGTTTGTCAAGTTGGCGCTTGCCACACCTGTACCTTTTCCGCCTAGTGTCTATTTATCCAGGTTAGTTTGCTTTGGCTTGCAGCAACTGTTTTGTAAAGTCTTGCTTCACTTTTGAACACCATTTTACAATATATATATATATATATATATATATATATATATGTGTGTGTGTATATATATGTGTGTGTGTGTGTGTGTATATATATATATATATATATATATATAATCTACATAAAAAGTTGAGTAATTTTGTAAATACCTTGCATTACTCATATTGTACTGATTCTCAGTTATTGCTTTTACTATAGTTTAGAGCTGCATTTACTATTCTGCTGGTTGTGTTAGGAAAAATAACACAGTGGAGCAGTTAAGTTTTCTTACATCAGATAATTATAAAGTGTCTAATGTAAAGACTACATTTGCCAGCAGGCAAGCACTGTGCCGACATTAGGTGAACAAGGAATGCTGGAGGATTTCTGCTCTTAAGGCCTTATTCACACGAACGTGTTATACGTCCGTGCTACGCGCGTGATTTCCACGCGCGTTGCACGGACCTATGTTAATGAATGGGGCCGGTCAGACTGTCAGTGAATTTCACGCAGAGTATGTGCGCTGTGTAAAACTCACAACATGTCCTATATTTGCCCGTGTTTCGCGCTGCACGCACCCATTGAAGTCAATGGATGTGTGCAAATCGCGCTCGGCACACGGAAGCACTTCCGGGTGCCGCACGCGATGCGCACTACAGTAGTAGAACCTATGAATGAAAATAGAAAATCACCACGTGCTTTTCTGTTTGTAAACATAAAACCAGAGTGTCATCATGATGTTAGAAAGTGCCTGTGTTACCACAACCCAGCATACAGGTGAGAATTCGGGAAAAATCTTAAGCAAACGGTCGGGAGTATAATACCATCTCAAAATTGTTTTCATGGCTGCTTCTACTGTTAAATACATGAAAGAGCAGCATGTATAAGTTTAAAGGAGACCAACCATGCTTTTTTCCACAAAACAACAACCCAATTATTTTTCCCATGTCTTGAGCAGTTGGGATTTGGAGAAACAATAGTGGGGAATTTAACGTGTTATATATGGGTTTTAACCCCTCCCCGACATTTGTCGTATGGATACGTCATAGAAAGCTAGTGCTTCCCGCATTTTGCCGCATCCATGCGACAAATGGAGGACACCGGCTCAGAAGCCGAGTCGGTGCCACCATCCCCCGGGTGTCGGCTGTATGCTACAGCTGAAGCCTTGGGGTAATGGCGGAGACCGAAGTTTGCACCGATCCCAGCCTTTAACCCCTTAAATACAGCGGTCAAAAGCGATCGCTGCATTTAAGGGGTTTGCAGCTCATCGGCACCCCAGCAATAAAATTGGCGGGGTGCCGGTGGCTGCAAAGGCAACCGGAGGCCTAACACTAGCCTCCCGGTATGACTAGTATGGAAGCCGCTCAGGCCCCGCCCAGAGTCGGGACCTAAAAGGCTTCCCCAGCCGCCGGTAAGATGGCGCAGGCACAGGAGCTGAGCCAGTGTCATCAGCAGTGGATGTCAGCTGTATGTTATAGCTGACAACCACCTGTAATGGCAGGAACTGGAACTAGCTCCGATTCCTTCCATTAACCCCTTAGATGCAACGATGAAGCATCTTAGAGGTTGGTAGCAGATCAGCTGCCGACTGCTGATATGGCAACAGGAGGCCTAATAATGGCCTCCTGCTCTGCCATTATGGAAGCTGATGGGGACCCGCCCAGAGGCGAAGCCTAATCGGCTTGCTGTCAGGGAATGACTGACATATCTAATACATTGTACTTCATAGGTAGTGCAATGTATTAGAACAAAAATCTCACAGTTGGACCTTCAAATCCCATAGTGGGACTAAAAAAAAGTGTAAAAAAGTGATAAAAGAAAGTTGTCAAAAATAAAAAAAAAGTTTCAAGTAATAAAATAAAAAACAATCACCCTTTTTCACTTATCAAGTCCTTTATTATTAAAATAAATAAACCATACTGGTATCGCCGCGTCCGTAACGGCCTGAACTATAAAAATATTATGTTATTTATTACACGTGGTGAATGGCATAAAAAAAATTTAAAAAACGATGCCAGAACTTCTGTTTTTTAGTCACTACAAAGATTGGAATAAAAAGTGATCAAAAAGTCGCCAAAAAAGGTACCTATAAAAACTGTAGCTTGTCTCGCAAAAAACAAGCCCTCATACAGCTCCGTTGATGAAATTTTTTTAAAGTTATGGTTCTCACAAAATGGCGACAGAAAAAATACGTTCTTTTTACTTAAGTAATTTTATTGTGCAAAAAGTTGTAAAACATAAAAAAGTGCTATAAATTTGGTATCGCCGGAATAGTACTGACCCACAGAATAAAGTTAACATGTAATTTATAATGCATGATGAACGCTTTATAAAAAAACAAAAAAACTATGCCAGAATTGCTGTTTTTTGGTCATCTTGTCTCCCATAAAATAGGATAAAAAGTGATAAAAAAGTTGCATGTACCCCAAAATGGTACCAATAGTAACTACAGCTCGTCCCGCAAAAAAACAGCCCTTATACCACTACGTCAATGAAATAATAAAATTAGTTAAGGCTCCAATAAGTCAGGAAATAAAAAATATGCAGTTGTGCAGGCCCGAGGGGAACATTTCTTCTGTTTCAAGAGGCGATTTATCAAGGCCCTAAAAGTATTGAACCAGGAAGGGGAGGGCCCAAACATCTGCTGGAAGTGAGGGTGTCCGTATTATACCAAGACAACACATTCCCAGCAAAATTCCCCAAACTGCAAAGGTGCGGAGTGTGGACCGAAGGAGGGATAAGTAAGGACACCATTTGTCAGTGCGACACTGGCCTTATCAGAAAGGATTGCTTCACAGCGTAACAAATATCTATGGATTATTTTACAGTTTTTTTTACCCCATTATTATAACCCAGACTATGCCCCTGATGTAATCTGTCCAGCTTACATGTACCCCCACATTATAAACTGAAATACCAGTAAAACTCTAAACACAACTACTACCAAGCAAAATCCACGCTCCAAAAGCCAAATGGTGCTTCCTCCCTTCTGAGCCCTACAGTGTGCCCAAACAGTGGTTTTCTTCCACATATATGGCATCGCCATACCCGGGAGAACCATTTTAACAATTTTTGGAATGTGTGTCTCCAGTGGCACAAGCTGGGCACAACATATTTGGCACTGAAATGGCATATCTAGAGAAAAATTTAAATTTTTACTTTGCACCATCCGCAGTGCAATCATTTATGGAAAAGACCTGTGGTGAGAAAATGCTCACTACACCCCTTAATAAATGCCTTGAGGGATGTAGTTTCCAAAATGGGGTCACTTCTCAAGGGTTTCTTTTATTATTTCACATCAGAGCCCTGCAGTTGTGAACCAATACTGTGTAAATGACAAATTAGGCCTCAATTTTGCATGGTACTCTTTCACTCCTGAGCCTGGTCGAATGTCTAGGAAAAAGATTAGGGTCATATGTAGAGTGATTCTAAAATCGAGAAACACAGCATAATAATTAGAGAGCTGTCTTGTTATGGTGGCACAAACTGTGCACCACATATTGGCATATCAATGAAAAAAAATCCCATTTTCACTCTGCAACATCGAGTTCACACTAATTTCTGCAAAACACCTGCGGTGTTAACATGCTCACTACACCCCTAGGTGAATACTTTGAGGGGTGTAGTTTCCAAATAGGGTCACTTTTGGGATGTTTCCACTGTTTTAGTCGCACAGCTGCTTTGCAAATGCGACATAGCGACCAGAAACCAATCCAGCAAAATCTGCACTACAAAAACCAAATTGCGCTCCTTCTCTTCGGATCCTTGCCGGTGCCCAAACAGCAGTTTATGATCACATATGGGGTATTTCCGTACTCCAGAGAAGTTGCTTTACAAATGTTGGGGTTTTTTCTTTTATTTGTTGAGAAAATGAAAATTTGGATGAATGGCTAGATCTCTTATCTTGACTTTTTCCAATTACTTTTCAATGGCTTTTGTTGTGTAATATCACGCTGCAGCTAGTTATCAGAATCAAGTTAAAGATGGCTACATCTGTATATCGCATGCCAACTGTTGGGCTTCTTTCCCCATATATGCACGTTTGTGCGGACTATTAAGTTCATTTATATTTAGAGAAGCAAATTTAAGAGCCATTGCAAAGGAGGGCATGCTGTTGACTGCAATCCTAGTTGAACATTTGTATCACATTTTCATCATTCAAGATAGTATACATCGTCAAAGCAGGTGCAAACTGACATTATGGATAAAGGACTGCACAAAACATAATAACAAAACAGAAACATTCAAGTACTTTCGTAGAGAGATGTTCTGAACAGTGGTGGGGTTCAGGTAGATTAGGGGGGGACACAGTCAGTTTGTGGACAGACATTTAGGTGTCAAAAGCAACGGTGCATATACCTTTGCAAGTTACCTCAACGTCGTGGATGGTTGCAGAGTTTGGTCAATTGCCATTCATCCCTGATGGGGTGAGGAGGAGCCCTCTGTGTAGGCTCTGAGGAGATGATAGTAATGTCCCATTGTTGTAGCAAAGAAATCCCATCTTTTATGGATCTGACCATGTGCATAGAGTTATTCCTATTGATCAGTATGCGAACCGTAAAGCCCCATTTATATAGGATCTTATTATCCTGGAGAGCTGTAGTTATGGGGGAAAGTTGTCTCCGGAGTTGTAGAGTGGTTCCAGAGAGGTTCGCATAAACGGAGACCATGTTGTTTTGGGCAGGGATTGCATCCTTTTGCCTTGTGGCAGCCATGAAGAGTTCCTTGATAAGGAAAAAATGGAGGTGAGCCGAGACATACCACTGAACCTCTTCAGCTAGGTGTTTAGGCCTCGGAACTCTATGGGCTCTGTCTACGATCTGATCTCCAGATGTGCATTTGGGAAGTAGAGTCTTGATGAATCCCTGAATGAGGTGGGTCAAATATTGGCCGCCAAATCTTCAGGAACACCCCGAAATTTAACGTTGTTTCGGAGGGCTCTGTCTTCCATATCAGCAATTTTTGCTTTCGCTTGAGACAGGTATGATTCAAAGTCATAATGAGCATCAATAAGTTAATTGTGGGATGATGCAAAAACACTCATTTTGGATTCCACATGTTGTACCTTGTACTTGTAAAGGATCTGCCAGGCACAACTTCTGTGTATACGCCCATGGGTAATCAGTCTGCACCTGGTTCTATGTCTCTGAGACTGACTCCATCTTCCACCACTCAGGATGGCAGGCTTAGGAGTGGGAGAGCCTATCGCAGCCTGGCCAGACGGAGCTAGCTCCCGCCCTCTGTCTATTTATACCTGCCTTTCCTGTTCCTCCTTTGCTTGTGATTCTTCTCGTGTGGTTTCCTGGCCTTGCTGCAGCTTCTAGCTATTTGACCTTGCTTCATACTGACCCCGGCTTACTGACTACTCTCCTGCTCTGCGTTTGGTACCTCGTACACTCCTGGTTTGACTCGGCTCGTTCACCTCTCTTGTTGCTCACGGTGTTGCCGTGGGCAACTGCCCCATTTCCCTTTGCTTGTGTCCCCTTGTCTGTTTGTCTGTCGTGCACCTACTGAGCATAGGGACCGTCGCCCAGTTGTACCCCGTCGCCTAGGGCGGGTCGTTGCAAGTAGGCAGGGACTGAGTGGTGGGTAGATTAGGGCTCACTGTCTGTTTCCCTACCCCCCCCCCGTCATTACATAATCACAAGCCCATATACCTAGGCTACCCTGGTCCCTCACACTACTATGGTCCCCCTTGAGACCCTGGCTCAGCAAATGCAGGGTCTCTCCCTACAGGTCCAGGCCCTGGCTCAGAGGGTCAACCAGCCTGACGCTACCATGGTAGTGCCCCTCACCTCACCTCTTGAACCCCACCTCAAGTTGCCTGACCGGTTCTCAGGGGACCGGAGGACTTTTCTCTCCTTTCGGGAGAGTTGTAAGCTCTACTTTCGCTTAAAGCCCCACTCCTCAGGTTCTGAGGGCCAGCGGGTGGGTATAATTATGTCCCGGCTCCAGGAAGGGCCCCAAGAATGGGCCTTCTCCCTGGCTCCTAATGCCCCTGAACTTTCATCCGTTGATCTTTTCTTTTCTGCTCTCGGACTCATTTATGACGAGACTGACATGACTGCCTTTGCCGGGAGTCAGCTGGTAACCTTACGTCAGGGTAAGAGACCTGTGGAGGAGTATTGTTCTGACTTTAGGAAGTGGTGCGTAGCTTCTCGGTGGAATGACCCTGCCTTAAGGTGCCAGTTTAGGTTGGGTCTGTCGAACGCCCTGAAAGACCTGCTAGTTAGCTATCCCTGTTCTGACTCCTTAGACCAGGTTATGGCTTTAGCGGTACGACTTGACCGACGTCTCAGGGAACGACAACTTGAACGTTTTTGTGTTTTCCCCTCTGACTCCCCCATGATGCCTCCCGAGGTCCCGTTGCTTCGCTCTTCCATGGAAGACTCGGAGGTACCTATGCAACTCGGGGCCTCCAAGTCCCCCCGACAACATAGAGAGTTCCGCAGGAAGAATGGTCTCTGCTTCTATTGTGGGGATGACAAGCATCAAGTGAACACATGTCCTAGGCGTAAGAATAAGCAGTCGGAAAACTTCCGCGCCTAAGTGATCATCGGGGAGGTCACTTGGGCGCACAGGTATTTCCCGTAAATATGAAACGTAATAAAATCTTGCTTCCCTTTCAGGTCTCTTTTGGTGGTAGGTCTGCTACCGGCAGTGCCTTTGTGGATTCAGGGTCTTCTGCTAATATCATGTCTGTGGAATTTGCTATGTCTCTAGCTATGCCTTTGATTGTTTTGCTTAAACCTGTCCCGGTAGTGGGTATCGACTCCACTCCTCTTGCTAATGGTTATTTTACTCAGCAGACCCGTTTTTGAACTCCTTGTTGGCTCCATGCATTTGGAGCAGTGCTCTGTACTGGTGATGCAGGGATTATCGTCCGATTTGGTTTTAAGCCTTCCCTGGTTGCAGTTGCATAATCCCACGTTTGACTGGAATACTGGGGAGCTTACCAAATGGGGTAATGAATGCTTGACGTCATGTTTTTCTGTTAATTCTATTTCTCCCCCTGAGGAGGTGAACACGCTACCTGAGTTTGTTCAGGACTTCGCTGATGTTTTCTCTAAGGAGGTCTCCGAAGTGTTACCTCCTCATAGAGAATACGATTGCGCTATCGATTTGGTACCAGGAGCTAAGCTCCCTAAGGGTAGGATATTTAATCTTTCTTGTCCGGAACGTGAAGCCATGAGAGAGTATATCCAGGAATGCCTGGCCAAGGGTTACATTCGCCCCTCTACTTCTCCGGTAGGTGCTGGCTTCTTCTTTGTAGGGAAGAAGTGTGGTGGTCTTAGGCCATGCATTGACTACCGTAACTTGAATAAGGTCACTGTAAGGAACCAGTATCCCCTTCCTTTAATTCCAGATCTCCTTAATCAAGTTCAGGGGGCCCAATGGTTCTCTAAGTTTGATCTACGGGGGGCGTATAACCTTATCCGCATCAAAGAGGGGGATGAGTGGAAGACTGCGTTTAACACGCCCGAAGGTCATTTCGAATACCTCGTCATGCCCTTTGGGTTGTGTAATGCCCCCGCGGTCTTCCAGAATTTCATAAATGAGATTTTAAGAGATTACCTGGGGGTATTTCTTGTAGTGTACCTTGATGACATACTTGTGTTTTCCAAGGACTTGTCCTCCCACATTGAGCATGTTAGGAAGGTGCTCCAGGTCCTTCGGGAAAACAAACTGTTTGCTAAGACCGAAAAATGTGTGTTTGGGGTGCAAGAGATACCATTTTTGGGTCAAATCCTCACTCCTCATGAATTCCGCATGGACCCCGCCAAGGTCCAGGCTGTGGCGGAATGGGTCCAACCTGCCTCCCTGAAGGCGTTACAGTGTTTCTTGGGGTTCGCTAATTATTACAGGAGATTTATTGCTAACTTCTCGGTCATCGCTAAGCCTCTTACGGACCTCACTCGCAAAGGTGCTGATCTCCTCCACTGGCCTCCTGAGGCTGTCCAGGCTTTTGAGGTCCTTAAGAAGTGCTTTATCTCGGCCCCGGTGCTGGTCCAGCCCAACCAAATGGAGCCATTTATCGTGGAGGTTGACGCATTCGAGGTGGGAGTGGGGGCTGTCTTGTCCCAGGGTACCAGGTCCCTCACCCATCGCCGTCCCTGTGCCTACTTCTCCAGGAAGTTTTCGCCCTCTGAGAGTAACTATGATATTGGCAACTGCAAAAATCTTAGCCATTAAATGGGCATTTGAAGAGTGGCGCCACTTCCTGGAGGGGGCTAGGCACCAGGTAACGGTCCTTACCGACTACAAGAATCTGGTTTTCCTAGAATCTTCCCGGAGGCTAAACCCGAGACAAGCTCGATGGGCGCTATTTTTTACCAGATTCAACTTTTTGGTTACCTATAGGGCTGGGTCTAAAAATATTAAGGCTGATGCACTGTCGCGTAGCTTCATGGCCAGCCCTCCTTCGGAGGAAGATCCTGCTTGTATTTTGCCTCCAGGTATAGTAGTTTCTTCTATTGATTCTGATTTAGTCTCTGAAATTGCGGCTGATCAAGGTTCAGCTCCCGGGAACCTTCCTGAGAACAAGCTGTTTATTCCCCTGCAATTCCGGCTAAGGGTACTTAGGGAAAATCATGACTGCGCACTATCTGGTCATCCAGGCATCCTGGGTACCAAACACCTCATTGCCAGAAACTATTGGTGGCCTGGGTTGCCTAAAGACGTTAAGGCCGACGTCGCCGCTTGTGAGGTTTGTGCTAGGTCCAAGACTCCCAGGTCCCGACCAGCGGGCTTACTATGTTCTTTGCCCATTCCCCAGAGACCTTAGACCCATATCTCCATGGATTTTATCACCGATTTGCCTCCATCTCAAGGCAAGTCGGTGGTGTGGGTTGTAGTAGACCGCTTCAGTAAGATGTGCCACTTTGTGCCCCTCAAGATACTACCCAATGCTAAGACGTTAGCTACCTTGTTTGTCAAACACATCCTGCGTCTCCATGGGGTGCCTGTCAATATTGTTTCGGACAGAGGGGTACAATTTGTTCATTGTTTTGGAGAGCCTTCTGTAAAAAGTTGGAGATTGATCTGTCCTTCTCCTCTGCCTTCCATCCTGAAACTAATGGCCAAACCGAGAGGACTAATCAGTCTCTAGAACAATATTTAAGGTGTTTTATCTCTGACTGTCAATATGATTGGGTCTCATTCATTCCCCTCGCCGAATTTTCCCTTAATAACCGGGTCAGTAACTCGTCAGGGGTCTCCCCCTTTTTCTGTAATTTTGGGTTTAATCCACGGTTCTCCTCCGTTTCATCTGGTAGTTCCAACAATCCCGAGGTAGAGGTCGTTCATCGGGAACTGTGCACAGTCTGGGCCCAGGTTCAGAAGAACCTAGAGGCGTCCCAGAGCATACAAAAAACTCAGGCTGATAGAAGACGTTCTGCTAACCCCTTGTTTATGGTCGGGGATCTGGTCTGGTTATCGTCTAAGAACTTGCGCCTTAAGGTCCCGTCCAAGAAGTTTGCTCCCCGGTTTATAGGGCCGTATAAGGTCATTGAAGTCCTCAATCCTGTCTCCTTCCGACTGGAGTTGCCCCCATCTTTTCTTATACACGACGTGTTTCATGCCTCCCTCCTTAAACGCTGCTCCCCGTCCTTGGCTCCCTCGAGGAAACCTCCTGTTCCCGTTTCACCCCTGAGGGGGTGGAATTCGAGGTGGCCAAGATTGTGGACAGCAAGATGGTCCAAGGCTCCCTCCAGTACCTGGTCCATTGGAGAGGATACAGGCCTGAGGAGAGGACTTGGGTACCCGCCCAGGATGTTCACGCTGGGGTATTGGTCAGGAAGTTCCACCTTCGTTTCCCCAATAAACCAGGTCCACTTAGAAAGGGTCCGGTGGCCCCTCATAAAAGGGGGGGTACTGTAAAGGATCTGCCAGGCACAACTTCTGTGTATACGCCCATGGGTAATCAGTCTGCACCTGGTTCTATGTCTCTGAGTCTGACTCCATCTTCCACCACTTAGGATGGCAGGCTTAGGAGTGGGAGAGCCTATCGCAGCCTGGCCAGACGGAGCTAGCTCCCGCCCTCTGTCTATTTATACCTGCCTTTCCTGTTCCTCCTTTGCTTGTGATTCTTCTCGTGTTGTTTCCTGGCCTTGCTGCAGCTTCTAGCTATTTGACCTTGCTTCATACTGACCCCGGCTTACTGACTACTCTCCTGCTCTGCGTTTGGTACCTCGTACACTCCTGGTTTGACTCGGCTCGTTCACCTCTCTTGTTGCTCATGGTGTTGCCGTGGGCAACTGCCCCATTTCCCTTTGCTTGTGTCCCCTTGTCTGTTGTGCACCTACTGAGCGTAGGGACCGTCGCCCAGTTGTACCCCATCGCCTAGGGCGGGTCGTTGCAAGTAGGCAGGGACTGAGTGGTGGGTAGATTAGGGCTCACTGTCTGTTTCCCTACCCCCCTGTCATTACAGTACTCCACAGTGTGTATCACTTCAGACATTGAACGCACCCAGAATTTAGGGATTGTTGCAGAGCTTGTAGCATGGTCTTAAGAGTAAGTTCCGTGACCGGATCCGATGTAAACGGTATAGAATCAAGAACATCTGTCTGCAGAAAGGTTATACATTAATCCCTGACGCTTTCTCTTACCTTCCTCAGCGATTGTTGGGCAGATTGCAATAGTTGTTTCTGTCCATCATATATGGACAGAGACATCAAGCGCTCCATCCAGGAGTGAAATCCACGGCCACAGGGGAATTCCGCTCCTTCAGGGAGCTACGGTGGCGCTATCTACAGGAAGGGGGGGGGGGCATCTACGGAGGTGGAGGGTGCTATCTACAAGTGGGCTGCAAAAAATCTCCCCCTCACATGCACTTCGCACCGTGAGGAGGAGAGAGAGCACGGTCCTGGCAGTGATTCAGAGGAGTGTCGCAGGAGGCTGGACTTTAGAAGAAGCAGAAAACTCTAGGTAAGTATAACTTTATTTCTGTTTTTCTTACTTGCAATTTTTGCGGCAGAATCATTGCGATTCCGCCGCAAATGTTGTCAACACACACCACTTTGTTGCAGGTTTAATCACCCCATTGAATTCAATGGGGAAAACCCGCAAGAGAAGAGCTGCAATTCCGCAGCATTAATTGACATAGTGCGGTTGAGGAAATTTATGTGCGTATCTGCACAATTTATGTGCGTTTTTTATGCTAATTTTTCTGCTGTGTGGGGATGACATTTGTTGAAATCTCACCCACACTGCTTCTATTTTAATACCCTGCAGATTTTCCGCAATAAATCTGTTACAAGAAAAAACCTGCAGTGTTTACGCCCTGTTTGTTCGTACTATTTAATTCCATTATATGGTACAAAACAATGGTGCTATTAAAAAAAAATACAACTCATCCCGTACACAACAAGCCCTCATACGGTTATGACAGAAAAATTTTTATTAACTTTTTTATTCATTGTTAACTTTTATGTTGATTGAAAGGCGGGGATAAAAAAACAAAAACTGGCCTGGTCCTGAAAGGGTTAATTGGTTTCCCATAACATGTCTCAAAAAAAATAAAAAAAATATTAAAAGTTAAAAAAAACACATTTTCCCATTTCTCCCCAAACGCAATGTAAAATAAATAAAATATTAACATATCTGGTAACATCACGTCCGTATACATACCTCTACGGAAAAATAAAAAATGTATGGTTTTTGGAAAGTGGGGAGGAAATAACAAAACACTAAGCCCATCTTAGTAGTGGACGCTGTCAAACATACAACTGTTATTGCTAAGGCACTAATAAAGTATTAAAAAAACAGAGGACTACGATAAAAAAATGTATTTAAATAAAAACTCCCCCCCACAACCCTCGTTAACCATTTTATTTAAAAAAACGTAGATCATTACAGTAGTCCACCAAATCTACGACATAGCTCAAAGAATCTACGACGTAGTCCAATAGATCCAGCGGAACCTGCAAAACAAAAAAAATAAAGTTGATAGTATGAAAAATAAAAAAATCTTATACTCACCTACAGCCGTTTTCTGTCTTCTCCCCTGCACTGCAATAAATACTAGAGGTCAATGAACTGTAGTTTATTGTGGTGCATGGGACCCAGAGATGCGCCAGAAATATTAATAGTTATTAATAATTCTGGCGCATCATGGAGCGCTCCCCCACAAACCTCCCCCACACATGCAAACGCTCCCCATACCCCCTCACATGCAGACGATCTGCAAACCCTTCCACCCCCCACACAAGCACACCTCTCCCACATACAAACGTTCTGCAAACCCCCACCCCCACATGCACATTCACACACGTAACCCCCCCCACACAAACGCAACCCCGACACGCAACCCTTCACACACCTCCCCCCACACAAACGCACACCCCCACATGTACACCCCCACACACATTCCACCCCCACACGCACCCGGGCCCCACACCCCCCCCAGCAGTGTTAATAAAAAAAAGTTTAATTTAAAAAAATTCATGTGAAAAAATAAATGAATAAAATATAATATTTAAATGAATAAAAACACCAAAAATAATAAAGCAAAAAATGTCATGACCTTTCCTTTAAGGAGGCAGAGGAGGGGAGGAAAGAAGAATGATAAGTGGAGAAAGAAGCATCTTTTTATTACAAAGTTTCTTATCTTCACTTGTACTATTGATTTATGGAAATTTGTTTTTATTATAGGAAGTACACTTTAAATATATGATTGTGTAATTATATTATGGTATTTATATGACACATAATGTTTGGTAACCTCTTACACATTTGTCTTTGCAGCTCATTGGAGTTGTCTTCACCATGGCATATTCTTCATTAGGACGCCTCATATTCTCCTCTGAAAGCTATTTATTTAGTGGTGCGCTCAATTCAATCCAAACTATTTTTATACATTTACTAGGGGTTCGTGGTACCAAGCATATCCAATTTTTACAATATGAAATTAAATCTAACCACATTGCAATACCATGTTTTTATGGAGCACTCTTCATCGCATTTACCATCGTATGGACTGGAATGGTAAGCATGAAATTCGGGTGGATAAGTAAATATAGTACTTACTTTTCTAGAACGTCTTATAAAGACAATAATGCTAATATGAAAATATTAAAATGTTACTGTACAAAGGGCTATAATAGAAGGTCCAGCAGAGGATAGCCCTAACCTCTTTGTTATGGATAGTGCCCCATCACAGGGGCAGAAGCAGAATATTTAAAGGGGGGCTTCCAAGCACATTGGTGTACATGGTAAAGATGGCAGAGAATCTATGGGGTATTACCAAGAGGAAGATGAGAGACACCAGACCCCACAATGCAGACGAGCTGAAAGCCGCCATCAAAGCGACCTGGGCTTCCATAACACCTCAGCAGTGCCACAGGATGATCGCCCCCATGCCACGCCGCATTGATAACACCTCAGCAGTGCCACAGGCTGATCGCCTCCATGCCACGTCGCATTTATGCAGTAATTCATGCAAAAGAAGCCCCGACCAAGTATTTAGTGCATATACTGTACATACTTTTCAGTAGGCCTACATTTCGGTATTAAAAATCATTTCTGAAATTGGGCTTATATAATATTCGAATTTTTTGAGAGACTAAATTTTGGGTTTTCATTAACTGTTAGCCATAATCTTCAACATTAAAAGAAATTGCTGGAAATAGATCACTCTGTGTGTAATGAATCTAGATAATAAATGGATTTCACTTTTTGAATTGAATTACTGAAATAAAAATTAACTTTTTGATGATATTCTAATTAATTGAGAAGGACCTGTAGAACTATAGATAAAGTCACCCATAGCGTTTCTTGATTAAATGCTGGTTGCCTGCAGCCACCACTAGAGGGAGCTCACTACATAGGGATTTATATAGCTTTTAATATAAATTTATATGCAGTGAGTTCCCCCTAGTAGCGGCAGAAAGAATTTGATCAGAGTAGGATTTCCAGGTACTAAGGAGAAAATGTATTAAGACTGGCATTTCATCCAGTCTAAATATAAATAAAGTTGGAGAAAGATGTGCCTCTTAAAAAATGTGTTGCATTTTTCGGTTGGCCGTGCTCCATCCATTAACCCCTCGGACGTAAAATTAAAAAAAGTATTAAACTTACCTCACCGTTCTTCTCCCTTCTGGACCCTCTCAGGCTCCCTCAGCATGCTGCGGCTCAAACAAGGTCCTGATGCCCTCATATGCGACACAGCACTCAATGTCATCAGTGCTGCATCACATACAACATCCTGACTCTGCCTGGCGTCAGGACTTTGCATGAGCCGCAGCATTCTGAGGAAGGTTGAGGGAACACGAAGGCGTGGTGAGGTGAGCATACTTTTTTTTTTATTTAATTGTCTGATGGGATGGGTTAGTGACAATAGTCCAATATGGGGGGCAAGGTACAGGACCCAATACGGGCCTCTACGTTGCTACGTCCCACAGAGTAAAATCTATACCAGCTGGGAGCTGGCATAGGATTCCACTATCTTTTATGCCCAGAATTTGTCAGCTGTGACCCCGCCCCCTTTTCTCAAAAGTGCCAAGGGCAGTGTGAAAAGGCCAAAATTTGCAACTTGCAATGCAAATTGTGAGTTTTATGATGTTTTGCAACTTTTCTGCTCCAGAAAACTGGCGTAAAAAAGTTAATAAATTCTCATTTAAGTGCGCCCCTGCATCACCAATTACAAGGTCCTGTCCTGTTTCTATTGGACCGTTCAATTAAATTTAACCCTTGTCTTAGAATTTATACAAATGTGTTCAGGCCTACATTATGGAGTAGAAAGAAATATAGGTATGTATGCATACAGATTTATTACCAAGAATTTAAAGGAAATGGAAAATGGAAAATATAACCGTATTTAGATTTTTCTAGAGTTCATCACTATTGAGGTAGCTCAATGCTGCCAACTACAATAATCCAGCTATTTCCACTCTGATAAGTAACACTATTAATATGTGTTGTCCGCTGCTTTGTTTTTTGTTTAAATGTTTCTTTTTTTGATAGCTCAAAGGAATTCTCACTTCTGTTGCCAAATACTCAAAGAAGGCACAACGCAGCAAGCATCTTGTGACATTTAAAGATCTTGTATCTCATGCAAAACAACTGGTGCTTTCAATAGTTGGTCGACAAAGACAAAAGAATACCGATATTTGTATAACCGGCAGTGTAAGTAACTAAAATTAGCTTACACGCATATGTCCTTACATATGACAGGTCATTAAGGCTTTGTTCACATCTGCACTATGAATTAGCTTTTTCTGTTCATCTCATCATAGGAGCAGAAAAAACAGAATTCAATGCCGTAACAGATCCGTTACATGATAGACACCAACAGTGCCTGTGGGAACCCATTGACTTTAATGGGGTCCATCGTGTTTCCGTTATGGTTTCCATCACTTTACCGTAAAAAATAGTTCATATGACAAAGGCTCCAAACTACGTTTAATTATACTGTAGATTTACCATTTAACACTTTTTTTTATCCTAATAGTATAGTCCTTGAACATTTTTGTCTATTTTTAAATTAGTCGATTTTGAGGTTTCCTTAAATTCTATAAAATATTAATAGTCAATTATTATGATATTGAGTCTAGTTTTAAATTAGTATTTTTTTTTCTGCCACTGACAGAATTACTACTTGGATGAATTTGAGGACCTGATAGATGAACTTCTGTTTCGACTTAATGCTATATCAAACAGCCTCCATCACTCCCTTCCAGCAAAGTCACAGTGCTATACAGAAGAAGAAGGAGACATGAATCACCTTGACACCAGCTCTGAATTTTTGTTTAAGCAAACATTGACAGAGGTAAAAACAAAATATAGTTGATAGTGTGCCAGTTAGTGTGAAATATAGAAAAGTCATTAAAGGTGTTTTCCGGGTGTAAGAAGTTATCACCTGTTCACTGGATAAGGGCAATGATGGAGATTGCCGAGCGCTGTTCTCGTCAGTTTCCGTCATTGCCTTAATCTTTCAATAGAGCGGCAGGGTGAGTTCTAACCTAACAGTTCCCACCTTTCCATTGGATAGCTGAAAATTGGTAAGAACGCTTGACTATCGGAATAACCCTTTAAAGGGAACCAGTCATCTACTGTAATGACGGGGGTGGGGAGACAGACAAGTGAGCCCTAATCTACCCGCCACTCAGTCCCTGCCTACTTGCAACGACCCGCCCTAGGCGACGGGGTACAACTGGGCGATGGTCCCTACGCTCAATAAGTGCACGACAGACAAACAGACAAGGGTACACAGAGCTAGGGGGAGAAAGGGGCAGTTGCCCACGGCAACACCGTGAGCAACAAGAGAAGTGAACAAGCCGAGTCAAACCAGGAGAGTACGAGGTGCCAAACGCAGAGCAGAAGAGTAATAAACAAGCCGAGTCAAACCAGGAGTGTACGAGGTACCAAACGCAGAGCAGGAGAGTAGTCAGCAAGCCGGGGTCAATATGAAGCAAGGACAATAGTACAAGAAGCTGCAGCAGGGCCAGGAAACCAAACGAGAAGAATCACAAGCAAAGGAGGAACAGGAAAGGCAGGTATAAATAGACAGAGGGCGGGAGCTAGTTCCGTCTGGCCAGGCTGTGATAGGTTCTCCCACTCTTAAGCCTGCCACCCTGAGTGGTGGAAGATGGAGTCAGTCTCACAGACATAGAAGCAGGTGCAGACTGATTATCTATGGGCGTTAACCCCGAAGCTGTGCCTGGCAGATCCCTTACAGTACCCCCCCTTTTATGAGGGGCCACCGGAACCTTTCTAAGTGGACCTGGTTTACTGGGGAAACGAAGGTGAAACCTCCTGACCAATATCCCAGCGTGAACATCCCGAGCGGGTACCCAAGTCCTCTCCTCAGGCCCGTATCCTCTCCAATGGACCAGGTACTGGAGGGAGCCTTGGACCCACCTGCTGTCCACAATCTTGGCCACCTCGAATTCTGCCCCCTCAGGGGTGAGAACAGGGACCGGAGGTTTCCTCGAGGGAGCCAAGGACGGGGAGCAGCGTTTAAGGGAGGCATGGAACACGTCGTGTACTCGAAAAGATGGGGGCAACTCCAGTCGGAAGGAGACAGGATTGAGGACTTCAATGACCTTGTACGGCCCTATAAACCGGGGAGCAAACTTCTTGGACGGGACCTTAAGGCGCAAATTTTTAGATGATAGCCACACCAGATCCCCGACCATAAACAAGGGGTTATCAGAACGTTTTCTATCTGCCTGAGTTTTTTGTATGCTCTGGGACGCATCTAGGTTCTTCTGAACCTGAGCCCAGACTGTGCACAGTTCTCGATGAACGACCTCTACCTCGGGATTGTTGGAACTACCAGGGGAAACGGAAGAGAACCGTGGATTAAACCCAAAATTACAGAAAAAGAGGGAGACCCCTGACGAGTTACTGACCCGGTTATTAAGGGAAAATTCGGCGAGGGGAATGAATGAGACCCAATCATATTGACAGTCAGAGATAAAACACCTTAAATATTGTTCTAGAGACTGATTAGTCCTCTCAGTTTGGCCATTCGTTTTAGGATGGAAGGCAGAGGAGAAGGACAGATCAATCTCCAACTTTTTACAGAAGGCTCTCCAAAACAATGAAACAAATTGTACCCCTCTGTCCGAAACAATATTGACAGGGACCCCATGGAGACGCAGGATGTGTTTCACAAACAAGGTAGCTAACGTCTTAGCATTGGGTAGTTTCTTGAGGGGCACAAAGTGGCACATCTTAATGAAGCGGTCTACTACAACCCACACCACCGACTTGGAGGCAAATCGGTGATGAAATCCATGGAGATATGGGTCCAAGGTCTCTGGGGAATGGGCAAGGAACATAGTAAGCCCGCTGGTCGGGACCTGGGAGGTGCTTGGTACCCAGGATGCCTGGATGGCCAGATAATGCAGAATCATGATTTTCCCTAAGTACCCTTAGCCGGAATTGCAGGGGAACAAACAGCTTGTTCTCAGGAAAGCTCCCGGGAGCTGAACCTTGATCAGCCGCAATTTCAGAGACTAAATCAGAATCAATAGCGGAAATGATTATACCTGGAGGCAAAATACAAGCAGGATCTTCCTCCGAAGGAGGGCTGGCCATGAAGCTACGTGACAGTGTATCAGCCTTAACATTTTTAGATCCAGCCCTATAGGTAACCACAAAGTTGAATCTGGTAAAAAATAACGCCCAACGAGCTTGTCTCGGGTTTAGCTTCCAGGCAGATTCTAGGAAAACCAGATTCTTGTGGTCGGTAAGGACCGTTACCTGGTGCCTAGCCCCCTCCAGGAAGTGGCGCCACTCTTCAAATGCCCATTTAATGGCTAAGAGTTTGCGGTTTCCAATGTCATAGTTACTCTCAGTGGGTGAAAACTTCCTGGAGAAGTAGGCACAGGGACGGAGATGGGTGAGGGACCTGGTACCCTGGGACAAGACAGCCCCCACTCCCACCTCGGACGCGTCAACCTCCACGATAAATGGCTCCATTTGGTTGGGCTGAACCAGCACCGGGGCCGAGATAAAGCACTTCTTAAGGACCTCAAAAGCCTGGACAGCCTCAGGAGGCCAGTGGAGGAGATCAGCACCTTTGCGAGTGAGATCCGTAAGAGGCTTAGCGATGACCGAGAAGTTAGCAATAAACCTCCTGTAATAATAAGCGAACCCCAGGAAGCACTGTAACGCCTTCAGGGAGGCAGGTTGGACCCATTCCGCCACAGCCCGGACCTTGGCAGGGTCCATGCGGAATTCATGAGGAGTGAGGATTTGGCCCAAAAATTGTATCTCCTGCACCCCAAACACACATTTTTCGGTCTTCGCAAACAGTTTGTTTTCTCGAAGGACCTGGAGCACCTTCCTGACATGCTCAATGTGGGAGGACCAGTCCTTGGAAAACACAAGTATGTCATCAAGGTACACTACAAGAAATACCCCCAGGTAGTCTCTTAAAATCTAATTTATGAAATTCTGGAAGACCGCGGGAGCATTACACAACCAAAGGGCATGACGAGGTATTCGAAATGACCTTCGGGCGTGTTAAACGCAGTCTTCCACTCATCCCCCTCTTTGATGCGGATAAGGTTATACGCCCCCCGTAGATCAAATTTAGAGAACCATTGGGCCCCCTGAACCTGATTAAAGAGATCAGGAATCAGAGGAAGGGTATACTGGTTCCTTACAGTGACCTTATTCAAGCTTCGGTAGTCAATGCATGGCCACCATCATCCTTCTTCCCTACGAAGAAGAAGCCAGCACCTACCGGAGAAGTAGAGGGGCGAATGTAACCCTTGGCCAGGCATTCCTGGATATACTCTCTCATGGCTTCACGTTCGGGACAAGAGAGATTAAATATCTTACCCTTAGGGAGCTTAGCTCCTGGTACCAAATTGATTGCGCAATCATATTCTCTATGAGGAGGTAACACTTCGGAGGCCTCCTTAGAGAAAACATCGGCGAAGTCCTGAACAAACTCAGGTAGCGTGTTCACCACCTCAGGGGGAGAAATAGAATTAACAGAAAAACATGACATCAAGCATTCATTCCCCCACTTGGTAAGGTCCCCAGAATTCCAGTCAAACGTGGGATTATGCAACTGCAACCAGGGAAGGCCTAAAACCAAATCGGACGATAATCTCTGCATTAACAGTACAGAGCACTGCTCCAAATACATGGAGCCAACAAGGAGTTCAAAAACAGGGGTATGCTGTGTAAAATAACCATTAGCAAGAGGAGTGGAGTCGATACCCACTACCGGGACAGGTTTAGGCAAATCAATCAAAGGCATAGCTAGAGACATAGCAAATTCCACAGACATGATATTAGCAGAAGACCCTGAATCCACGAAGGCACTGCCGGTAGCAGACCTACCACCAAAAGAGACCTGAAAGGGAAGCAAGATTTTATTACGTTTCATATTTACGGGAAATACCTGCGCGCCCAAGTGACCTCCCCGATGATCACTTAGGCGCGGAAGTTCTCCGGCTGCATTCTTACGCTTAGGACAGTTGTTCACTTGATGCTTGTCATCCCCACAGTAGAAGCAGAGACCATTCTTCCTGCGGAAATCTCTACGTTGTTGGGGGGACACGGAGGCCCCGAGTTGCATAAGTAACTCCGAGTCTTCCGGAGCGGAACGAAGCAACGGAACCTCGGGAGGCATCATGGGGGAGTCAGAGGAGAAAACATCAAGACGTTCAAGTCGTCGTTCCCTAAGACGTCGGTCAAGTCGTACCGCTAAAGCCATAACCTGGTCTAGGGAGTCAGAGGAGGGATAACTAACTAGCAGATCTTTCAGGGCGTTCGACAGACCCAACCTAAACTGGCACCTTAAGGCAGGGTCATTCCACCGAGAAGCTACGCACCACTTCCTAAAGTCAGAGCAATACTCCTCAACAGGTCTCTTACCCTGACGTAAGGTCACCAGCTGACTCTCGGCAAAAGCAGTCTTGTCAGTCTCGTCATAGATGAGTCCGAGAGCAGAAAAGAAAAGATCAACGGAGGAACGTTCAGGGGCATCAGGAGCCAAGGAGAAGGCCCATTCTTGGGGCCCTTCCTGGAGCCGGGACATAATTATACCCACCCGCTGGCTCTCAGAACCTGAGGAGTGGGGCTTTAAACGAAAATAGAGCCTACAACTCTCCCGAAAGGAGAGAAAAGTCTTCCATTCCCCTGAGAACCGGTCGGGCAACTTGAGGTGGGTTTCAAGAGGTGAGGTGAGGGTGACTACCATGGTAGCATCAGGCTGGTTGACCCTCTGAGCCAGGGCCTGGACCTGTAGGGAGAGACCCTGCATTTGCTGAGCCAGGGTCTCAAGGGGGTCCATAGTGGTGTCAGGGACCAGGGTAGACTAGGTATGGGCTTGTGATTATGTAATGACGGGGTGGGGAGACAGACAAGTGAGCCCTAATCTACCCGCCACTCAGTCCCTGCCTACTTGCAGCGACCCGCCCTAGGCGACGGGGTACAACTGGGCGACGGTCCCTACGCTCAATAAGTGCACGACAGACAAACAGACAAGGGTACACAGAGCTAGGGGAGAAAGGGGCAGTTGCCCACGGCAACACCGTGAGCAACAAGAGAAGTGAACAAGCCGAGTCAAACCAGGAGAGTACGAGGTGCCAAACGCAGAGCAGAAGAGTAGTAAACAAGCCGAGTCAAACCAGGAGTGTACGAGGTACCAAACGCAGAGCAGGAGAGTAGTCAGCAAGCCGGGGTCAATATGAAGCAAGGACAATAGTACAAGAAGCTGCAGCAGGGCCAGGAAACCAAACGAGAAGAATCACAAGCAAAGGAGGAACAGGAAAGGCAGGTATAAATAGACAGATGGCGGTAGCTAGTTCCGTCTGGCCAGGCTGTGATAGGTTCTCCCACTCTTAAGCCTGCCACCCTGAGTGGTGGAAGATGGAGTCAGTCTCACAGACATAGAAGCAGGTGCAGACTGATTATCTATGGGCGTTAACCCCGAAGCTGTGCCTGGCAGATCCTTTACATCTACATTATGCTGCCCTCACTGAGGGCAGTACAATGTAGTGACAGACACACTGATTTTAGTGGTTTGTCACTTATTTGCTGAAGTGAAATAGTTTTTAAAAAAATAAATCCATTGTGCCGCAGGAGAAGAGTAATAATTATTCATGAGCTGACGCTCCCATCACCCACATGCCGCTGATTGACAGATTTCTCACTATACACAATAATAGGGAGAAATCTGTCTATCAGTGGCAAGTGAGTGGAGGGAATGGCAGCTCATGAATAATTAAGAGTCAGTTCTTACAAACCACTACACTGTAACAAGTAAGTAACAGATCGCTGAAATCAATGTGTATGTCAATACATTATGCTACCGTCAGTCAGGGCAGCATGATGTAGATGACCGGTTCCCTGTCATGTTCCCACAAATGTTAATCTGCTGCCATACCTGCATTGCTCCCCCCCCCCTATTCCAGCGCTATTTATATAATTTTTTAGGTGCCTCCGTTCCTCTGCAATCATCCTCCGTTCCCCCTACAGTCAGCCATTATGTCCATGCATTAGACGGACAGTCAATGTAAAGCATATTTTTCCCTGTGGTAGTGCTGCAGGAGAATTGAACACTTGCTGCCAGATTCTCCCATAGATTACAGCTGATTGTTGGGTTGTCCTGCAATAGGACACCCTGTATAAGAATTGTCCCAAGCAGACAACCCAAGTAATCAGATATTAGTTACAGAAGCAGATACATTTTTACCCCAGCGTAAATAAAAAGGTAATGTGTGAAAAGATATAGTCAGAGACTATTTAATGTTTTGTTTGATTATTTCAAGACTCAAGAATACACTCCGGAAGAAAAACTGAAATGGGACTTGCAACGGTAAAACATTTCACTAATATTTTATATAATAATACTTTGCTCACAAAATAAAACATCTATAATGATAACACAAATTGTATAACAACTTGTCATATGTAAGATAAGGTTCTTATGACACTGCATTTTGCAGTGTCAGTCAGAGGTATGCATTAGGCTTCATTCACACCTGCGTCGGTGTGTTCTGTTGTTCTGCTCTGTCAGAACAGCAGAACAAGGGAATGACGGAAGCAACAGCTCCATTGCACAATGGATACCACCAGCGGAACCCATTTACTTTAATAGATTTTGTCGGCTTTCCGTTGGGGTGTCCATGATTTTACTGGAGACAATAACATGCTGTCCTATTGCCTCCCGTAATCTTGGCCGGTTCTGCGATGGAGGCCCCTAACGGAGCCTCCAACGCAGATGTGAACGAGGCCTTAAGATAATTCCCCAATATACATACTTCTGATGGATGCGACTGTATGGGCATAAGGTACCATCTGTTGCCCATAGGCTCCCATGTTAAAAAAAAACGTATAACGCGCGGTATAGATTTTTTACTGTATGCCTCCGTATGAAGTATCGCAGTCTTCTGCGCTATTCCATACAGAAGAAAAAGGTATACCTACGTATACTAGTCCTTCCTGGGGTAAATGGTGGCCTATGGAAACGTTTAACGTATGCGCTGGGAGCTTTCCTGGTGCATGTGGCAAACGAAAACGGAGACTAGTAAGCACAGTTAATTACTATTTACACAGTATATTTTATATATTTGTATTCTACCACCCGGCTTGTTAGACAATGCAATATAGTGTAATATGGACATGTGTATTGACTTACCTGCTGCTGTATTTCCCAGGAGGCCACTCCAATACAGGCCCGCAGTGGGGGTCACGTGACAACAAAATCCTACATCATCTACTGTAGAACTCTACAGCATCTACTGTAAAAACTAGATGTGAGCCTCTCGATGCAAGTCTATTAGACTAACATTGAGGCTCTCATACACTTGCATTAGGAGCCTGACTTGTGTATCCCACAGCAGATACTGTAGGATACATAGTCAGAATGAAGATCAAATGGTCCCCGGTGGCCCTAAATGGAGTGGCAGCCTGTGAAATACAGCACCAGGTAACACATATGTCTACATTATACTACATCATATTTATAAATGGGGGGGGGGGGGGGGGTGATTTGGCCCTGCATAAAGGTAATATTTGTTTCATTATTGAAGCTTAATGAATGTGCTCATAATATTATATTTGTTCTTTTAGTGCTTGTTCTAAAGTACCTGGTATAAATCCAAACTGTCTGACACAACAACAAGGCTTGGGGAATGCTTCTGAAGACATCATGAATCATGCATTAGATAATAAGTGCATTCTTATGACTGAAGAGGAGCATAAACTGTCAGTTGGAAATGACAAACATTGCTTAGATCTTACTCAAAATGGCTATGCTCCAAAGTATCAGCCATGTGATCAGAAACCTATTTTGCCCCCTGTTTTGTATACGCACCCATGTGAGAATGCTATAAACCTCGAATACAATAAAACAGACGTTAGAACCCGCTGTTCGTTAGCCAACATACAAAACAAAAACCGCAAACCTCTGAGGCGTTCACATACCACAGTTATCGAACCTTTGCAAAGCAGCGATACGACTTTGTGGAAGCAAACTAATGGACATGGAATCAAGGCATCAGGGAACCTCAACAATGAAGACGACTCACAGCAACCGCAGTGCCATATTTTCCAACAAAGTCTTTGTGATATCATAAATGTGAAGAAAAGTACTGTAGAAACAGTGTCACATAGATCTCAGCAGAAACTGATTAAAACTATAGTAATCCAAAGGGATGATAAAACTCAGCTCAACACAAATGCCAATGTGATTCCTTGTTCTGTGAAACAATGTTGGTAGTTTGAAAGTATCAGCATGACTTGTATATCATGTATATATCATGTCAATTGGGACACATTTCAAATGGAGCCTTTTATACAACTGTTAGGCTAAGTTCACACTGAGAATTTTGCCGAGCTTTTTGACGTGGAAACCGCGTCGCAAAACTCGGCAAAAACGGCCCTAAAATGCCTCCCATTGATTTCAATGGGAGGCGTCGGCGTCTTTTTCCCGCGAGCAGTAAAACTGCCTCGCGGGAAAGAGAAGCGGCATGCCCTATCTTCGGGCGTTTACGCCTCTGACCTCCCATTGACTTCAATGGGAGGCAGAGAAAGCGTATTTCGCGGTGTTTTACTCCCGCGGCGTTCAATGGCCGCGGGCGGAAAACGCCGCGAAAATCGGCGCGAAAATCGGCGTGCAGGGAGAGGAAAATCTGCCTCAAACTTCCAAACTGAATTTTGAGGCAGATATTCCTCGGGCAAAATACTCCTTGTGAAATGGGCTATAAATGGGCTATAAATATTAACAACATTCCTTTTTTAATCCCTGGTATTTTTTAATTCAACTCTCTGGTCTATCTATCTAGCGTGGGTATGTCTGTTGTCTGACTATCTGTAGAATAAGGATCTAGAAATAAAATATTTGCACACAGATTGCACGTATCTTTGTCTTTATTGTACACAATATAGCATGTGTATAACCTATAAGAAATAGATGCTCACACAAAATATAATGAAAATAGAAAAATAATTTTATTGAAACACATAAGGAACAGTAGACAATAGATTAAAATGAGGAATCCATAAACCACAGTTAAAAACGGGACAAAAGACTGTGTGGCTACTGAGTGGATACAGAGCACAAGTTTGTACCTATAGCAGAACTTCAAGAAAGTGCAAGTGCAAGTACCTAGAGAGGGCATGCAAGTGATACAATGACCCTATATAAGTGCAGCAAAGTGCTGCATAAACATAATGAGTATATGTGTTACTATTAGTAAGCCATGCAAAACATTTAACATAGGTTTAAGCAAATATATGGTCAAAATATATGAGCAATAAAGGCTGAAGAAGAGGAACAATTGTCTGCAGAGTTTAACGCAACATATCAAGCAGGATATATCATACCCATGGTGGAAACGGCAAGGCACACAGTCAGAGTCCACCCCAACACGCGTTTCGGCACAAATGCCTTCGTCTGGGGGTGGCGCTAAACAACAGACAAGTACAATTTAAGTAAAACCGGACCAATTGCGTGTCAAAGCGTCAGCTGAGAGAGATCTATAATAATTAATTAGCTTCACTGTGTACTTACCGGCCGCTGCGTCCCGGAGAGTGAAGTGACCACACCACCGGAAGTCGTCAGTCGCGAGGAGCCGAGACCGGAAACGCGTGAGTCACGTGAGTCCAGTAATCGGCGCGTCGCAAGTGACGAAGACGGGAGCCGGTCACCACGCACCAATGACAGAGCGGCACAGTGAGCAAAAAGCACGAACGCTGTAGCAGGTAAGTGGGACCCATCAAAAACAAAGCCCAAATGTTACATCTTATTGATAATCAGTATATCGTATGATCTAATTTTTGCTAAACTCTCTCTCTCAGATATAGTTAACTTATCATTTTAGATCTTATTTGGCATGGTGTTCCATTCATCGGAAACCAGTTTCACAAAGAGGTCCACGTGGATAATGGAGGAAATTTTGTGGATTTAATCCTAATGCAATCTGGTATCTCACCTTTAGGTATGGATTCATCCTGATTGTACAGTTCTTCCAAAATTCTCAATGTCTCTCTTTCCTCTGCTGTTGTAAAAACATTATCTTCGTCTTTGAAATACCATTTTTTGAAGATCACTGATCTCCCAAATAAATGCAAGTCTTTCATTGCCGAGAAAAGATCAAAGGGGGAAGCAGGAGAAAATGTTAGACCCTTCTCCAACAGGGAAATATCATTGTCATTCAGAAGGTGTTTAGATAAATGAATCACCTTCATATCTTGTTGTCCCAGGCTATCACCACTATCCTGATGTCTGGAGTCACGTTCAATTCCCTTATTGGTTCTTTTCTTAGGGTATATCGAATTATTGAAATTTGCCTTCCGCTTTTGTCTAGTGGTGGCATATCTTGAGCCAGTGCTGCGTAGAGTCATTTCATGATGATCACTACTTGATGACATGGATTAAATAGAAGAGGAACGACTTATATTGACCTGAGTTGCTTTCCAATTCCAACACTACATCTTTTTTTGGGCGTAATCATCATTATCTCGAATACGTTTTTTAGTCTTAGCGGACTGAATCTCTTTTTCCGATGTGGTACATTGTTGATCCAATTGCATATTAAAATTCTCAAGACTTTCTTTTGACATTTCGGTCTTGAGTCGTGATTGAATTATCTCCAAATCGCTATCCATACTGTCAAGCGATTTGTTATTTAAATCAATCAACAATTCCATCATACGACGGGAACAAGAGCTACAGTGTCTATGGGGTTACATCTATATATGTATGTTATTTGCTTTATTTGAATATTATTTATGGTTCACATTGATTTTTATTTATTTATAAATATTTTGAGATATTATACTTAGCACTTCTTTCAAAAAATAGTTTTTTATCTCACCTTTTCACTTGTTTTGATTCATTCATTATTTTCACTCATTCTTCCACACACTTTTGTCATATTGATTTTTTGTCAATAAAATGATTTACCTACTTATTTATTTTTGCACTTTCATTCTAATTTCATTCACATATTTTTTTATTTTCACTATACACTTGCACTTCCGTTTATTCTGATCATTTATACTTTTTATATAAATTCTTATATCCATTGTATAGTCATATTTAGAGTTTCTGCTGGCTATTTATGTATACATAATTGTATACCTTTTGTTCTATATTGTATGCTTTTGCAGGGCAAATGCATGATGTAGCTTGTATCCTCGATATTCCTGCGATATACTGATTATCAATAAGATGTAATATTTGGGCTTTGTTTTTGATGGGTTCCACTTACCTGTTACAGCGTTCGTGCTTTTTGCTCACTGTGCCGTTCTGTCATTGGTGCGTGGTGACCGGCCCCCGTCTTCGTCACTCGCGACGCGCCGATTACTGGACTCACGTGACCGAGTCTGCTGACTCGGTGACGCGTTTCCGGTCTCTGCTCCTCGCGACTGACGACTTCCAGTGATGTGGTCACTTCACTCTCCGGGACGCAGCGGCCGGTAAGTACACAGTGAAGCTAATTAATTATTATAGATCTCTTTCAGCTGACGCTTTGACACGCAATTGGTCCGGTTTTACTTAAATTGTACTTGTCTGTTGTTTAGCACCACCCTCAGACGAAGGCATTTGCGCCGAAACGCGCGTTGGGGTGAACTCTGACTGTGTGCCTTGCCGTATCCACCATGGGTATGATATATCCTGCTTGATATGTTGCGTTAAACTCTGCAGACAATTCTTCCTCTTCTTCAGCCTTTATTGCTCATATATTTTGACCATATATTTGCTTAAACTTATGTTAAATGTTTTGCATGGCTTACTAATAGTAACACATATACTTATTATGTTTATGCAGCACTTTGCTGCACTTATATAGGGTCATTGTATCACTTGCATGCCCTCTCTAGGTACTTGCACTTGCTTGAAGGTCTGCTATAGGTACAAACTTGTGGTCTGTATCCACTCAGTAGCCACACAGTATTTTGTCCCATTTTTAACTGTGGTTTATGGATTCCTCACTTTAATCTATTGTCTACTGTTCCTTATGTGTTTCAATAAAAATGTTTTTATATTTTCATTATATTTTGTGTGAGCATCTATTTCTTATAGGATATATATATGTAGTTCTGATGCTTTTGGGTTTACACCCTTGAATCGGCCCATATAGATTATAATACTTCTACCTCTTGTACTTTACATGTTTGGGCCATTTTGATTCATGCTGCTTTTTCGGTTAGACAATATAGCATATGGCCTAGGAGTCAAGGAAAATTATGTGTACACAATGCGTTGCAAATTTCAACATATAAAACTATACATATGATTGAAACCAAATCTGGATTTTATATATGTACTACAGGAGCAAAGCTGGGGCGCTGGTAGGGTATTTAGATGGGCTAGGGCAGCAAAATGAATCTTTACCCCAGGTGAAGGAAAGCCTAGCTATTATATACCATACAAAACCTCTGCATGTAAGCATTGTGTAAAATAAAATGGAGTATAGAAGCATAAAAGATATGTATATGCAGATTAGACTCGGTCTGTGGGCAGGTTTTAAGCTATGCAAAATTAGAAGTAGATGTTAAAAAAATATCCATAACCTCAACTAAATACAACTTCTAGCTACCCGTTCAACATACAGAAAACTGTATCTTGCAATTTGCTACTGAGCATCTTACCATTGTCAACATTTAAATATCCATTCACACAGCTTTCTAAAATTTTGTTACAACTTGAACGAATCCATCCACAGATGGGTATTTTTGGTAGGCTAAGTAATGCTTTCACGGGGCCAGCAGAGGATGGTGTGAACCCCCTGGGTAGCCAACAGATTTGGCATGGGGCTAATTCAGGGAACGGAGTCTGAGTGATTACCGGATACCTAGGTGTTCACCCCTTTAACCTCAACATGAAGATGTAGATTTGGCTGTCAGGAATTCCCAGGTCGCTACCCCCAGAAAAGTTTTCGTTGGTAACGATTGTCATGAAAAGATAAAGTACCGTATTTTTCGGACTATAAGACGCACCTGACCATAAGACTTTGCCAGGTTTTAGACAACAGAAAATAGGAAAAAAATGATTTGTTAAAAAATAATTTATTCTGTTTCACCACATTCTGAGAAATTTTTTATATATTTTTTTCATCGATTGAGGAATGTGAGGGCTTATTTTTTGCAAGACGAGCTGTAGTTTTATTGGCACCATTTTTTGGCACATACGATTTTTTTGATCACTTTTTTATTTCATATTTTAAGCACTAAGGTGACCAAAAAACGATTTGATGTTTTCAATTTTTTATTTCATGACTAACTCACCGTGCGAGTTAAATAATGGTATATTGTAATAGATCAGACTTTTAGGAACACAGCAATAACAAATTATTTTACTTTTTAAATTGTGCTTGGTGAAAAATGGGAAAAGTTTTTTTTTTTAACTTTTAATATTTATTTTTTTTACACTCCTGAAAATTTATCTAGGTTTTTTTTCTTACACATTTTATTAGTTCCCCTAGGGGACTTGAACCAGCGGCCACTTGGTTACATGTGGAGTTACTGAAACAGCGCAACTACACCGTTTCCCTAACTCCCATAGTAGTAAACGGCAGTTACGGAAGCAGTGTTGCATGCGAACTACGCTGTTCCCGTAACTACTGTTCAGTTCTATGGGAGTTACGGAAACAGCATAGCTCAGCGAGTTATGCTGTTTCAGTAACTCCACATGTAATCAAGTGGCCGGGAGAGAACAGAAAGCTAGAACGGGGTTTAGGGGGCCCCGTTCTAGAGATAGGTGCGGGTCCCAGAGGTGGGACCTGCATCTATCTGACATTTATGACATATCCTGTGGATATCAGAAAAAAGGAGATTTTTGAAGCAGCACTAGTCCCGAGTATGGTGCGGTGCACGCTGTCAAGCCAGGCAAACCCACTCCAGCACGATGTATATCCAAAGAAGTAGTAGGACAACAGCACACGTCTTCAAATCATCAAAGTGGTTTTATTGTCAAGACATCCACAAACGACAAGCAACGTTTCGACCCATAGTGAGTGAAGGGTCTTGACAAAGACCCTTCACTCACTATGGGTCGAAACGTTGCTTGTCGTTTGAAGACGTGTGCTGTTGTCCTACTACTTCTTTGGATATCCTGTGGATATGTCATAAATAGCTATCATAGAAAAACCCCTATAAATGCCGCGGTCGCTATTGACCACGGCATTTAACTAGTTAAAGGGGTTTGCCATAAAACACATTTATCCCCTATCCACAGGATAGGGTCTACATGTGAGATCGTTGGTGGTCCCAGCGATAAAGAGAACAGGGGACAGAAAGTCACCCAAAGCGCTACATGAGAAGCCTGGACTTCCGGGATCTGTTCCGCAGCTCCATAGAGATGAATGGAGAGCTGCTCGCGCATGCGCAGAAGAATCCCATTGATCTCTATGGAGCTGCCGGACACAGAACGCGGAAGTCACAGCTTCTCATGCAGCGGTCTTGGTAACTTTCGGTCCCCGTTCTCTTTATCGATCACATGTATGGGGATGCGTGTGTTTTATGGCACAAGCCATTTAAACTGCCAGGAACAGCGAAATTGCTATTCCTGGCCATTAAAGCAGAGTGTCAGAAGCTGACACCTGCAGTGTATGGAGAGGGCTCAGTGCGTGAGCCCGCTCCATACATCATTCCCATCCAGCTCCATGATGTGCCGGCACGTCATGGGTCGGGAAGGGGTTAAGTAATGAAGTGGTCATGGGGCCCGGCAATGCCGGGTCCTTTGACTGCGGACTATAAGATGCAGGGACTTTTTAGCAAGATTTATTCTTGCGAAAAACTGCGTCTTATAGTCCGAAAAATACGGTACTAAAAACAGTAGGCAAGATATACGGGCAATAGAAGCAGAAGTCAGGGCAGGCGTCAGGCGATAACTCACGGTAAGACGGGCAGAAGATCAGGGCAGGCAGCAGACAGGAGTCGGTAGTAGTAAATCCAAAAAGGCAATACAGTGAATCCAAAAAGGCAATATAGCAGAATACTACTAGCAGGCTAGAATGGAACCCAATTGTCTCAGGCCCAGAGCAAAGGGAGATGGTACCTTATGTATCCTTACAAAGCTGAGTGAATTGTCATGCGCTGGCAGATGGCAGAGGACCTGTAGGAGACTTTCACCCTGTCTGGAGATACCCTTAGTTAACCCCTTAAGGACGCAGGCTTGTTTTGGCCTTAAGGGTATGTTCACACGATGAGAGGCATTTACGTGTGAAAAGACAAACTGTTAACAGCTGCCTCGTTTCACACGTAAATGCTCCTCCTCGCATTTTGCGAGCCGTCTGAGACTCTCGTAAATATTGAGCTGTGCTTCATTGAGTTCAATGAAGAACAGCTCAAATTACGTGGCAAAGAAGTGCCCTGCACTTCTTTGCCGAGGAAGTCCATTTACGCGTCGTCGTTTGACAGCTGTCAAACGACGACGCGTAATTTACAGGTCGTCTGCACAATACGTCGGCAAACCCATTCAAATGAATGGGCAGATGTTTGCCGACGTATTGTAGCCCTATTTTCAGGCGTAAAACGAGGCATAATACGCCTCGTTTACGCCTGAAAATAGGTCGTGTGAACCCAGCCTTAGGCTCAGTGCGCATTTTTCAAATCTGACATATTTCACTTTATGTGGTAATAACGTCGGAATGCTTAAACCTATCCAAGCGATTCTGAGATTGTTTTCTCGTGACACATTGGGCTTTATGTTAGTGGTAAAATTTGGACGATATATTCAGTGCTTATTGGTTGAAAATTTGCAAAATGTAGGGAAAATTGATAAAAAATAGCATTTTTCAGAATTTAAATGCATCTGCTTGTAAAACCGACGGTTATACCACCCAAAATAGTTACTAGTTCACATTTCCTATATGTCTACTTTAGATTGGCATCGTTTTTTGAACATTATTTTATTTTTCTTGGACGTTACAAGGCTTAGGTACCTCTTCAGTTCTGAAGTGGCTTTGAGGGGCCTATGTATTAGAAACCCCCATAAAACACCCCATTTTAAAAACTAGACCCCTCAAAGTATTCAAAACAGCATTTAGAAAGTTTTTTAACCCTTCAGGCATTTCACAGGAATTAAAGCAAAGTGGAGGTGAAATTTGCAAATTTCATTTTTCTTGCTGAATTTCAATTTTATTCAATTTTTTTTGTCTAACACGGAAGGTTTTACCAGAGAAACACTACTAAATATGTATTGTCCAGATTCTGCAGTTTTTAGAAATGTCCCACATGTGTCTCTAGTGCGCTCCTGGAATAAAACACAAGCCCTAGAAGCAAAGAAGCACCTAGTGCATTATGAGGCCTCTTTTTTATTAGAATATATTTTAGGCAGCATGCCAGGTTTGAAGAGGTGTTGAGGTGCCAAAACAGTAGGAATCCCCCAATAGTGACCCCATTTTAAAAACTACACCCTTCAAGGAATTAATTTATGGCTGTTGTTATCATTTTGACCGCACAGTTTTTTCACAGCACCTATTTTAATTGGGCTGTGAAATAAAAAAAATGAAATTTTTTCCAATAAGATGTAATTTATGATCAAAATTTCCTATTTTCACAGGGAACAAAATACCCCATTTTGTTGCCCAATTTGTCCTGAGTGTGGCAATACCCCATTTGTGGTGATAAACTGCCGTTTGGGCCCATGGGAGGGCTCAGAAGGAAAGGAGCGCTATGTGTTTGTTGGAGTCCAGATTTTGCTGGATTGGTTTTCGGGTGCCATGTCGCATTTGCAGAGTCCCAGAGGTATCAAAGCAATGGAAACCCACCAGAAGTGACTCCATTTTGGGGTGTTGTGACCATTTTGACCCCACAGTTTTTTCACAGAACTTATTTGAATTGGGCTGGGAATTAAAACAAAATTATTTTTCCCAATAATATGTCGTTTTGGCTGAAAATTTCTAATTTTCACAAGAAATAAAATACCCCATTCTGTTGCCCAATTTGTCCTGAGTGCGGCAGTACCCCATTTGTGGTGATAAACTGCCGTTTGGGCTCATGGGAGGGCTCAGAAGGAAAGGACCACCATTTGGCCTACTGGTGATTTTTGGGTGCAAAGTCATGTATGCAGAAGCCCCTGAGGTACCAGTACAGTTGAAACCCCCAAGAAGTGACCCCGTTTTAAAAACTACACCCTTGAGGCATTCATCTAGAGGTGTAGTGAGCATTTTGACCGGAGACATACACCCCATAAACTGTAATGTGGGTACTCACAGGTATGGCAATACCCTAAATGTGGCTGTTATCAGCGGCCTGGGCACGCAGCAGGGCTCAGAGGGGAAAGACGAGGGGAGATAAGCTGTGCGGAGTGCATCAGGGTAAGTAAAACTGGGGTAGATTAAAAATCATGGGATGTATGATACATTTTGAAGCACTCTTTCATACGGAGCCTTAGTTTTTCGGGACACGTGTCACATTGATATATTGTGTCCTTCCTTATCCCCCTCTTATAGCAGACTTTGTACCTCTTTTGACTTTTTCCTTTCTTGCCAGTTTGGGGAACTTCTCCTGGAAAGTGTTGCCCTGGTACGATGCGTGTGGCCTCGCCTCCAGAAGTACTGGGTGCCCCCCCTTCTTGGTCCATAAAAGTTAGTTTCTTGATAACCACCTATTGAAATTCCAGGAAAGTTCCCCTCTGTCCTGTACATTGATGTAGCACGTACGCGTTGTACAATGCCATCTGTATGATGTGCCCGGCCAGCTTCTTATACCACACCGCATGGCGCTCTGGGGCTTCAGGACTTGATCTGACACGTCCACCCCTCCCATGTACCTATTGTAGTCCAGGATGCAGTCTGGTTTGGGGGTCTCTGTACTGGAACCTCGTACAGGTACATGGGTACTGGTGTGGCATCTCACCTGTCCTTGTACTTGACACACAATATGTTGCTGCTAGATTGTGCCATGCTCTCACCCCTTGAGCGTTTGCACTGCAGAGTCTTAGGGAGGCCTCTCAGATATCTTCTAGCAGTGCCGCATGCCGCAGGACTTCTGGGAGTGAGGCAGTTGAAGAGTGGGACGCTGGTATAAAAATTATCCAGGTAGAGGTGGTAACCCTGGTCCAGCAGTGGGTGCACCAAATCCCACACAATTTTTGCATTAACTCCCAGTAAGGGGGGGGGGGCATTCTGGGGGCTGAATACTGCTGTCCTTCCCTTCATATATCCTAAATTTGTAGGTATACCCTGATGCACTCTCGCACAGCTTATACATCTTTACGCCATAACTTGCCCTCTTACTCGGCAGGTACTGGCGGAATTGAAGCCTCCCCCTTTAAAATGTACCAAGGACTCAATCACTAGAAATACACTTCTCGGGGGTGTATGCTTGGGAAAACCGGGCACTGAAACTGTCTAATAGGGGTCTCCATTTATACAAACGGTCAAAACTGGGGTCATCTCGGGGTGGGCACGGCTCATTATAAGTATATGTAAGAAGCGAAGTATTGCCTCATTTATTTATTTTTTTAGGTTCCAGTTCAGTTCTGAAGTTGCTTTGAGGGGCCCATATATTAGAAACCCCTATCAAACACCCCATTTTAGAAACTAGACCCCTCAAAGTATTCACAACAGCATATAGAAAGTTTATGAACCCTTTAGGTGTTTCACAGGAATTTAGAGCAAAGTAGAGGTGAAATCTACTTTTTTTTTTTGTCAGAAAATCCTTTTTATACCACTTTTTTTTATAACACAAAAGGTTTTACCAGAAAAACGCAACTTAGTACTTATTACCCAGATTCTGCAGTTTTGAGAAATATCCCACATGTGGCCTACATGCATAGTGCAGTGTATTAGAGCTGTCAGCTACTCACTGACAGCAAGCATAGTGGGTCCTGACGTTGTCAGGACCCACTAGGCTTCCGTCGATGGCATAGCCGGACGCCATTGTTTGGTGTCCGGTTGCCATAGTCACCATCGCCGGCCGCTATCGTGTAGCAGGCCGGCGATGGCAGCTTAACCCCTAAAAAGCCGTGATCGCTATTGAACACGGCTTTTCAGGGGTTAATCAGCGGGGACACAGCGATCGGTCCCCGCTGTAGGAGCTGTGACAGCCGCTGTACAAGACAGCAGCTGTCACAGCTCCTGTATGTGTCGGGAGGACGGCCGAAACGGCCGTTACTCCCGAGACGTACTATTCCGTCATGGAGCGCGAACAGGGCGCTTTCCATGACGTAATAGTACGTCACTGAGCGTTAAGGGGTTAAAGGATTTCTGATCCTGCCAGATTTCCTTGAACTCTTTATTTGTTATCTTCAAAAGCTACTATCTCAACAAATACTCTCCTTTACCAATCTAGCAATCCCCCTATCTCAATGCACATTATAATCTGCGTTTCATCCATCTGCTTAAGTCCATCTCCTCCAGAATTAACAGAGAACTGGGAGCCATCTTTCATAACTGCACTTTGCTTCCAGTGTGGGTCCTCATTGGTCTGTTCTCCCCGACTCCAAATATGACAATAAGAATATAGAATATATCCCTGAGAGCTCCATATTCTCACTGCTCTCACAGTAAAAAATCTTTGTCTGTGATGATGGTGAAACTCTTTTTCCTATAGACGTAGAGGATGCCCCCTTGTTCTTGTTTCAGGCCTAGGTGTAAAAAGGTCATTAGAAAGATGTCTGTACTGTTTAATTATATATTTGTACATTGTAATTCGTAGTCACGAGAGGGTTAGGGCCCAGGTTCTGCTTGACCCTGAAACTGCCTTTCCACCTACCCTAGTACTGCCAGCAGTGATTGGTGACCCCCAACCAAATACTTCCCCAAAACCCAAAATGTACTCCTGTGGTGGGAATTCATGTGCAAACGGAAGGGCTGCCTGTAATCGGCTTTTTCAAATTGTTCTTTAGCACCAATTTGATACAGCTTATGTTGGACCAAATCAACATTTATACCCACCAATTTATTTCCGAACACCCCAAGTTCTTTTATACTTAGCCGAATTGTTGGCAACGAACGAATTGTACAGAAATGCAAAAATTTGGAGGTTAGTACACATGGGTCTCACTAAAATGCCCAAAGTGAGTTCCTACTGGTCCGTGGCCATTTTATATCATTGTCCGCTGTACTGCAATACTATGACCAGAACAGGCTCTCCATATATTTTTGAACTTTAAAGAGGCTCGGTCACCAGATTCTCAAATCCCTATCTCCTATTGCATGTGATCGGCGCTGCAATGTAGAGAACAGTAACGTTTTGTTTTTTTAAAAACTTTCATTTTTGGCCAAGTTATGAGCTATTTTATATATATGCAAATGAGCTTTGAAATGGACAACTGGGTGTGTTTTTTTTCGTATGTCCAACTGGGCGTGTATTGTGTTTTTAACTGGGCGTGTTTACGTGTATGACGCTGACCAATCAGTGACCAGTCAGCGTCATACACTCCTCTCCATTCATTTACACAGCACATAGTGTTCTTACTAGAACGATGTGCAGCCACAGACACAAGTGTCCTGATAATGAATACACATGAACTGCAGCCTGGACGTCATGTGTATTCAGAATCCTGACACTTCTGAATCTTTTCTGTGAGATTTCCAGCAAGGGAAACGAAATCTCGTTTACCTCGTAATCTCGCGAGATTACGCGCGGCTTGCTGGAATCTCACAGAAAATATTCAGAAGTGTCAGGATTCTGAGTACACATGACGTCCAGGCTGGAGGTCATGTGTATTCATTATCAGGACACTTGTGCATGTGGCTGCACATCGTTCTAGTAAGAACACTACGTGCTGTGTAAATGAATGGAGAGGAGTGTATGACGCTGACTGGTCACTGATTGGTCAGCGTCATACACGTAAACACGTCCAGTTAAAAACACAATACACGCCCAGTTGGACATACGAAAAAAAACACGCCCAGTTGTCCATTTCAAAGCTCATTTGCATATATATAAAATAGCTCATAACTTGGCCAGGTCACAGCTCCTACAGCGGGGACCGATCACTGTGTCCCCGCTGATTAACCCCTTAAAAGCCGCGTTCAATAGAGATCGCGGCTTTTTAGGGGTTAAGCTGCCATCGCCGGCCTGCTACGCGATAGAGGCCGGCGATGGTGACTATGGCAACCGGACACCAAACAATGGCGTCCAGCTATGCCATCGACGGAAGCCTAGTGGGTCCTGACAAAGTCAGGACCCACTATGCTTGCTGTTAGTGAGTAGCTGACAGTTCTAATACATACCTCCCAACTTTTGAATTCGGAAAAGAGGGACATTTTAAGCCACACCCCCTAACCACGCCCAATATCCCGCATAAGTCCATCAAATCACAACCAGATCCTTCTTCAAATAACACGCGCACATTGTCACTGCGGATCTCTAGACTGTCTGGATATCACAGATATTATGGATCCGGTTATGTCGTCTTTGTGTTACTTTTCCTAACTTGGGTATAACATTTTCTCATCACGGCAGCAGCAGCTGCAGGACAATCCAAAAGGCTGAGAACAATGAGAGTCAAGAGGGAGACCGTGTGGTGGATGACTTTTCAGTTGACAGGTAGCAGAGTTACATGATGGGGAATTGTTTTTACTGTTGTATAACTCTGCTACCTGTCAATGGAAAAATCATCTGCCAGAGGGAAAAATGTTTGCAAAGAAACTCTGGGGAATCAGACATGGTGGGGAAACATTTTTCCCTGTGGTGGATGAATTTTCAGCTGACAGGTAGCAGAGTTACATGAAGGGGAATTATTTTTCATTGACGTCTAGTATATATCGCAGCGAAGGGAAGAAGACAGAAGTCGCTAGAGGTGAGGAGAAGTATTTTTATTCTTCATATTACAAACCTTATTATTTTGTTTTGCAGGTTCCGCTGGACCGTTTGGACTACGTCGTAGATTCATTGGACTACTGAGATGATCTACGTTTTTTAAAAAATAAAATGGTCAAAGAGGGTTGTGTGGGGGAGTTCTTATTTCAATAAAAAAAATATTTTCTTATGTGTCTGTGGTTTTTTTAATCCTTTATTAGCGCCTTGGTAATGGCAGTTGTCTTATTGACTGCGTCCATTACTAAGGTGGGGCTTAGTGTGAGCCAGTAAAAAGGCTGCAACTAACACCCCATTATTACCCTGGTGCCCACCACCACCAGGGGTGTCGGGAAGAACCGGGTACGATCCAGTACCCGACCATCTGTAGTGATGGCCGGACACTGGGGCGGCCGCAGGCTGATATTATTAGGCTGGGCCCTTCCCACCCTGGTAATGCTAGCCTGCTGCTGCTTTGTTGAATCTGGCTGGTTAGGAAAATGGGGGGAAAGCAATGTCGTTTTCTTTTTCTTTCTTTTTTTTAAATCGACGTGGGGTCCCCCCCATTTTCCATAACCAGCCAGATACAACACAGCAGCAGCCTAGCATTACAAGGGTGGGAAAGGCCAAGGTTTTTGGCCCTTTCCAGCCCCATAATACCAGCCTGCTGCTGCCCAGTGCCCGACCATCACTACAGTTGGTCTGGTACTGGATCGCACCCGGCTCTTCCCAGCACCCCTGGTGGCGGTGGGTACAGGGGTAATAATGGGGGGTTAGTTGCAGCCATTTTACTAGCAAAGATTAAGCCCCACCTTAGTAATGGACGTTGTCAATCAGACTGCTGCCATTACTAAGGCGCTATTAAAGTATTAAAGAAAACACAGACAAATAAGAAAATATTTTTTATTGAAATAAGAACTTCACCACATAAAAAAAATACGTAGATCATCGAAGTAGTACAACGAATCTACGACCTAGTTAAAACGGTCCAGCGGAACCTGCAAAACAAAAAAAAATAAAGTTAGTCATTTGAAAAATAAAAAATATTATAATCACCTCCAGCAGTCTTCTGTCTTCTTCCCTGCGATGCAATAGAAACTAGACATCAATGAACTTCTGAAATGTCATATATTACAAATTAAAAGGGTTTTCCCCACAAACACATGTATCCCCTATCAACAGTCCGACCACTGGGGCCCCCAGAGATGAGAACTGGGGACTGAAAGTCCCCCGAAGTGGCCAGCGGTCCATTCATTTCTAGGGACTTAGGGGACCATTATCTCCGGGCAGCTCCATAGAAATTAATAAAGCAATAGTCGAGCAAGTGTACTAGTGCTCAATTCTCATGGAGCACTTCGGGGGAATTTTGGTCCCCCGATCTCATCGCTGAGAGTCCCAGTGGTCAGACCCTCAGCGAACACACATTTATCCCCTATTCTGTGGATAGGGGATAAATGTGGTTGTGGGAAAACCCCTTTAAAGGGGTTTTGCAATCCCTAAAAATTGATGGCCTATTCACAGGATAGACCATCAATAGCTAATGGCTCGGGGTTCGACTCCGGCGACCCCTGCCAATCAGCTGTTTTGAAGGGGGTGCAGCGCTTGTACGAGCACTGCTTCCCCTTAGTTTTTTCTTGCTCACTGTGAATCTCAGACACAGATGTAGTGTCGATTCACAGGTATTTCAGCCTGTTCTCCCAATTCACTTCAATGTTAGAAGGCTGCAATACTGTGAATCGCCACTACATCTGTGTCGAAGATTCACAGTGAACAAGAAAAAACTAAGGGAAAGCAGCGCTCGTACGAGCGCTGTACCCCCTTCAAGAATGCTGATCGGCAGGTGGTCCCGGAAGTCGGACCCCGACCCATCATCTTTTGATGGCCTATCCTGAGGATAGGTCATGAATTTTTAGGGACTGGATAACCCTTTTAACTCCATATGGAGCATCCATTTAGGCATTTTTATACTTAAAGTGTTTGGTAAACGTTTAACAAACTTCTGACGTGTCATAGTGACATGTCAGAAGTTTGCATTGGTGGGAGCCCGAGCACTGAGACCCCCACCGATCGCTAAAACGAAGACGCTGAAGCTCTCGTGTGAGTACTCAGCTGCTTCGTTTCTGTTCTATTTACTGCCTATTTACTGCTTTTTGTCTATAGGGACAGTGATCAGTTCCCTAAGGCTTGCACCCCCTTTCATTTAAGCCTGTGCTGCAGGATTCTATTTTTGTAGATAGATAGATAGATAGATAGATAGATAGATAGATAGATAGATAGATAGATAGACAGACAGACAGATATGAGATAGACAGACAGACAGACAGATAGATATGAGATAGACAGACAGACAGACAGACAGATATGAGATAGATAGATAGATAGATAGATAGATAGATAGATAGATAGATAGATAGATAGATAGATAGATAGATAGATAGATATGAGATAGATAGATAGATAGATAGATAGATAGATAGATAGATAGATAGATAGATAGATGGTAGATAGATGGTAGATAGATAGATAGATAGATAGATAGATAGATAGATAGATAGATAGATAGATAGATAGATAGATAGATAGATAGATAGATAGATATGAGATAGATAGATATGAGATAGATAGATAGATAGATAGATATGAGATAGATAGATAGATAGATAGATAGATAGATAGATAGATAGATAGATAGATAGATAGATAGGAGAGGAATAGATAGATAGATAGATAGATAGATAGATAGATAGATAGATAGATAGATAGATATGAGATAGATAGATATGAGATAGATAGATAGACAGACAGACATAAAGATTAGATAGATGTAAGTGCGGGTATTTTTTATTACCACTATTCTCCCTCTCCTGCCAGAAGTTACAGCAGTCCAGAGAGGGGGAGGGGCACAGGGGGGGGGGGGGGCGGGAGCTGCAAAAAGAATGTGCCTGGAGACACAAGATTTTCTAAAACCATAAAATAATGTAATCTATTTTATGATTTTATAAATGCTAGTGTTCCCAGGCACTAAATAGTTTAATCTGTGTACTCACCAGTCACCCCTGTCCTGTGGCTTCGTTCTTCTCCTCTCCGGCATTCCGCTTCAGTGTGTCTGCTGCACTCTGCTCCCTGCTCCAAGCAGACTGCTGTGCAGGCAGCGTCGTTGCAGGGGGGCGTGGCTGGCAACAGGGAGAGTCGGGGGCAGGGCGGGACATTGCTCAGACCGCCGGGACGGCGTGACAGCAGTCAAAAACCGGGACTGTCCCGCCGGATTCGGGACGGTTGGGAGGTCTGCTAATACACTGCAGTGTATTAGAATAGCGATCAGGGCCTCCTGCCCTCAAGTCCCCTAGTGGGACAAAGTAATAAAGTTAAAAAAAAGATGTGTAAAAATAAGAAAATAAACGTTTATTAAAAGCAAAAATCCCCCTTTTTACCTTATCAGTCCTTTATTATTAATAAAAATATATAAACAAACAAATAAACTATACATAATTGGTATCGCCGCGTCCGTAACGGCCTGAACTACAAAATTATTTTTTTATTTATCCCGCACGGTGAACGCCGTAATAGAAAATAATAATAAACCGTACCAGAATCACAATTGTTTGGTCACTTCACCTCCCAAAAAATGGAATAAAAAGAGATCAAAAAGTCGCATGTACCTAAAAATGGTACTGATAGAAACTACAGTTCGTTACGCAAAAAATAAGTCCTCGCACGGCTTTATTGATGGAAAAATAAAAAAGTTCTGGCTCTTAGAATAAGGTAACACAAAAAGTGAATGATTTTTTACAAAACATATTTTATTGTGCAAACGCCATAAGACATAAAAAAAACTATAAACATCTGGTATCGCCGTAATCGTATCGCCCCGCAGAATAAAGTGAATATGTCATTTATAGCGCACGGTGAACGCTGTAAAAAAAATAGAGTACAAAAACAATAGTAGAATTGCTGTTTTTTAGTCACCACGCCACCTAAAAATAGAATAAAACTGATCAAAAAGCCGCATGCACCCCAAAAAAACTACAATGAATTCCTCAAGGTGTCTAGTTTCCAAAATGGGTCACTTTTGGGGGGTTTCCACTGTTTTGGCACCACAAGACCTCTTCAAACCGGACATGGTGCCTAATAAAAAAGAGGCCTCAAAATCCACTAGGTGCTCCTTTACTTCGGAGGCCGGTGCTTCAGTCCATTACCGCCCAAGGGCCACATGTGGGATATTTCTCTAAACTGCAGAATCTGGGCAATACGTATTAAGTTGCGTTTGTCTGATAAAAACTTTTGTGTTATAAAAAAAATGGTATAAAGAGGATTTTCTGACAAAAAAAAATGTCAATTTCACCTCTACTTTGCTCTAAATTTCTGTGAAACACCTAAAGGGTTCATGAACTTTCTAAATGCTGTTGTGAATACTTTGAGGGGTCTAGTTTCTAAAATGGGGTGTTTGATAGGGGTTTCTAATATATGGGCCCCTCAAAGCAACTTCAGAACTGAACTGTAACCTAAAAAAAGAAATAAATGAGGCAATACTTAGCTTCTTACATTATACTGATAGTGCCCACCCCGAGATGACCCCAGTTTTGACCGTTTGTATAAACGGAGACCCCTATTAGACCGTTCCAGTGCCCAGTTTTCCCAAGCATACACCCCCGAGAAGTGTATTTCTATTGATGAGTCCTTGGTACATTTTAAAGGGAGGGTTCAATTCCGCGAGTACCTGCCGGGTAAGAGGGCAAGGTATGGCGTGAAGATGTATAAGCTGTGCTAGAGTGCATCAGGGTATACCTACAGATTTAGGATATATGAAGGGAAGGACAGCAGTATTCAGCCCCCAGAATGCCCCCCCTTACTGGGAGTTAATGCAAAAATTGTGTGGGATTTGGTGCACCCACTGCTGGACCAGGGTTACCACCTCTACCTGGATAATTTTTATACCAGCGTCCCACTCTTCAACTGCCTCGCTTCCTGAAGTACTGCGGCATGCGGCACTGCTAGAAGATATCTGAGAGGCCTCCCTAAGACTCTGTTTGGCAAACACTCAGAAGGGGTGAGAGCAGGGCACAATCTAGCAGCAACATATTGTGTGTCAAGTACAAGACAAGAGAGATGCCACACCAGTACCCATGTACCTGTACGAGGTTCCAGTACAGAGACCCCCAAACCAGACTGCATCCTGGACTACAATAGGTACATGGGAGGGGTGGACTTGTCAGATCAAGTCCTGAAGCCCTACAGCGCCATGCGGTGTGGTATAAGAAGCTAGCCGTGCACATCATACAGATGGCTTTGTACAATGTGTACGTGCTACGTCGATGTACAGGCCAAAGGGGAACTTTCCTGGAATTTCAAGAGGTGATTATCAAGAACCTAATCTTTAGGGACCAAGAAGGGGGGGGGGCACCCAGTACTTCTGGAAGCGAGGCCACACGCATCGTACCAGGGCAACACTTTCCAGGAGAAGTTCCCCAAACTGGCAAGAAGGGAAAAAGTCAAAAGAGGTGCAAAGTCTGCTATAAGAGGGGGATAAGGGAGGACACAATATATCAATGTGACACGTGTACCGAAAAACCAGAGCTCTGTATGAAAGAGTGTTTTCAAATTTATCATACATCCCTTGTTTTATAATTTACCCCAATTTTACTTACCCTGATGCACTCCGCACAGCTTATCCCCCCTCGTCTTTCCCCTCTGGGCCCTGCTTTGTGCCCATGCAGCTGATAACAGCCACATTTAGGGTATTGCCGTACCCAGGAGAACCCATATTACAGTTTATGGGGTATATGTCCCAGTAAAAATGCTCACTACACCTCTAGATGAATGCCTTAACCCCTTAGTGACCACTAATACGCCTTTTTACGTCGGTCACTAATGGGCTTTAGGCTAGGCTGACGCCAAGTCTAAGTCCTGCACGGGTCTCCCGTGCAGGCAGGAGCCGGGGCTCTGCTGTCTGATGACAGCTGAGCTCCTGCTCCAACGCCCGCGATCGAAGTTTACTTCGATCGCGGCCGTTTAACCCGTTAAATGCCGCCGTCAATAGCGACCGCGGCATTTAACTTTGTTTACAGAGGGAGTGAGCTCCCTCTGTCACCCATCGGTGGCCCGCGAATGCAATCGCGGGTCTCCGATGGGGTGTCATGGCAGCCGGGGGCCTGATAAAAGCCCCCAGGTCTGCCCTGGACATATGCCTGTTAGGACGCGCCGGAGGCACGTCCTAACAGATTGCCTGTCAGATTTACACTGACAGGCAATAATGCTCTGGTATATGAAGTATACCAGAGCATTATAGCAGCGATCGGAAGATCGCACAGTAAAGTCCCCTAAAGTTTATTAATAAAAAGTACAGTAAAAAAATAAATAAAACCATTTTTTTCCATAAAAAGTGGTTTTATTTAGTAAAAGTGTAAAAAAAAAAAAAAGTACACATATGTGGTATCGCCGCGACCGTAATGACTCCATTAATAAAGTTAATATGTAATTTAAACCGCAAAGTGAACACCGTAAAAAAAAAAACGCAAAAAACAATGGCGAAATTGCAATTTTTTTCCATTGCCCCCCAAAAAAGTCATAATAAAAATGAATCAATAAGTCCCATGCACCCCAAAACAGTACCATTATAAACTCCGTCTTGTCCCGCAGAAAACAAGCCAAAAAAATCACTACATTGATGGAAAAATAAAAAAATTACAGCTCTTGGAAAGCGACGATGCAAAAACAAATAATTTTAGTTCAAAAGTGTTTTTATTGTGCAAAAGTCGTAAAACATAAAAAAAACTCTACATATGTGATATCGCCGTAATCGTACCGACCCATAGAATAAAGGTAACATGTTATTTACGTCGCACAGTGAACGGCGTCAATTTAAAAACGCATAGAACAATGGCAGAATTTTAGGTTTTTTTTATAATCCCCCCCAAAAAGGTTAATAAAAGTTAATATAAAAATTATATGTACCCAAAAATGGTGCTATTAAAAAGCACAACTAATCCCGCAAAAAACAAGTCCTCATACAGCTATGTAGACGAAAAAATAAAAAGGTTATAGCTCTTTGAATGCGACTATAGAAAAACGAATAAAATAGCTTGGTCATTAGGGCCTAAAATGGGCTGGTCACTAAGGGGTTAAGGGTGTAGTTTTTAAAACAGGGTCACTTCTTGCGGGTTTCAACTGTACTGGTACCTCAGGGGCTTCTGCATACATGACTTCGCACCAGAAAATCCTGATTAGGCCAAATGGTGGTCCTTTCCTTCTGAGCCCTCCCATGGGCCTAAACTGCAGTTTATCACCACAAATGGGGTATTGCGGCACTCAGAACAAATTGCACAACAGAATGGGGTATTTTGTTTCTTGTGAAAATAAGACATTTTCAGCCAAAACTATATATTATTGGAAAAAATTTATTTTGTTTTAATTCCCAACCCAATTCAAATAAGTTCTGTGAAAAAACTATGGGGTCAAAATGGTCACAACACCCATAAATGAATTCCTTGAGGGGTGTAGTTTCCAAAATGAGGTCATTTCTGGTTGGTTTCCATTGCTTTGATACCTCTGGGGCTCTGCAAATGCGACATGGCACCCGAAAGCCAAACCAGCAAAATCTGCACTCCAAAGAGCAAACAGCACTCCTTCCCTTCTGATGCCTCCCATGGGCCAAAACGGCAGTTTATCGCCACAAATGGGGTATTGCTACACTCAGGAGAAATTGGGCAACAAAATGGGGTATTTTGTTCTCTGTGAAAATAAGACATTTTGATAAAAAATGACACCTTATTGGAAAAAATGAAATTTTTTTCATTTTACAGCCCAATTCAAATAGGTGCTGTGAAAAAACTGTGCGGTCAAAATTGTAACAACAACCATATTTGAATTCCTTGAGAAGTGTAGTTTCCAAAATGGGGTCATTTATGGTGGGTTTCCATTGCTTTGATACCTCTGGGGCTCTGCAAATGCGACATGGCACCCGAAAACCAATCCAGCTAATCTGGACTCCAACAAATACATAGCGCTCCTTTCCTTCTGAGCCCTCCCATGGGCCCAAACGGCAGTTTATCACCACAAATGGGGTATTGCCGCACTAAGGACAAATTGGGCCATAAAATGGGGTATTTTGTTCCCTGTGAAAACAAGAAATTTTGATCACAAATGACATTTTATTGGAAAAAATGAAATTTTTTTAATTTCACAGCCCAATTCAAATAGGTGCTGTGAAAAAACTATGCGGTCAAAATGGTAACATCAACCATAAATTAATTCCTTGAGGGGTGTAGTTTCCAAAATGGGGCACTAGTGGGAGATTCCTACTGTTTTGGCACCTCAACACCTTTTCAAACCTGGCATGCTGCCTAAAATATATTAAATAAATAAAGAGGCCTCAAAATACACTAGGTGCTTCCTTGCTTCTAGGGCTTGTGTTTTATACCACGAGCGCACTAGAGCCACATGTGGGACATTTCTAAAAACTGCAGAATCTGGACAATACATATTTAGTAGTGTTTCTCTGGTGAAACCTTCTGAGTTACAGAAAAAAAAAAAGAATAAAATTGAAATTCAGCAAGAAAAATTAAATTTGCAAATTTCACCTCCACTTTGCTTTAATTCCTGTGAAATGCCTGAAGGGTTAAAAAACTTTCTAAATGCTGTTTTGAATACTTTGGGGGGTCTAGTTTTTAAAATGGGGTGTTTTATCAGGGTTTCTAATACATAGGCCCCTCAAAGCTACTACAGAACTGAAGAGGTACCTTAAAAAAAAGGATTTTGAAATTTTCATAAAAATATGAGAAATTGCTGTTTATGTTCTAAGCCTTGTAACGTCCAAGAAAAATAAAATAATGTTCAAAAAACTATGCCAATCTAAAGTAGACATATGGGAAATGTGAACTAGTAACTATTTTGGGTGGTATAACCGTCTGTTTTACAAGCAGATGCATTTAAATTCTGAAAAATTCTATTTTTTTCAAAATTTTCTCTACATATTGCAATTTTTCACCAATAAACACTGAATATATCGACCAAATTTTACCACGAACATGAAGCCCAATTTGTCACGAGAAAACAATCTCAGAATCGCTTGGATAGGTTTAAGCATTCAGACGTTATTACCACATAAAGTGAAATATGTCAGATTTGAATAATGGGCTCTGAGCCTTAAGGCCAAAACTAGGCTGCGTCCTTAAGGGGTTAAATCCCTCCGTAGTTAATTATTATCCTCCTCTGTGTTGATTATTTTCCAGAGCTTAGTGTCATCTTCAAATACTGAAATTATACCCTGTAAACACTCTACAAGGTAATTTATAAACATATTTAAAGGATGAGGGCCCAAAACTAATTTGACAAGTCTTCCTATGTTGGCCACCTTGCAGCATGTAATGACAGGGTAGGGAGACAGACAGGTGAGCCCTAATCTGCCCGCCACTCAGTCCCTGCCTACTTGCAACGACCCGTCCTAAGCGACGGGTTACAACTGGGCGACGGTCCCTACGCTCAGTAAGTGCAAGACAGACAAACAGACAAGGGTACACAGAAGCGAGGGAAACGGGGCAGCTGCCCACGGGGACACCGTGAGCAACAAGAGTAGTGAACGAGCAGAGTAAAACCAGGAGAGAACGAGGTACAAAACGCTGAGCAGGAGAGTGGTCAGAAAGCCAAGGTCAATAACAAGCGGATGATGAGTAGTACAAGCAGCAGCAGCAAGCCAGGAAACAAGCATAGAAAAATCACAGGCAAAGGAGGAACAGGAAAGACAGGTATAAATAGACAGTTAGGTGGGAGCTAGCTCCGTCTGGCCAGGCTGTGACAGGCTCTCCCACTCCTAAGCCTGCCATCCTAAGGGGTGGAAGATGGAGTCAGTCTGACAGACATAGGAGCAGGTGCAGACTGATTGCCCACGGGCGTCGACACAGAAGCTGTGTCTGGCAAATCCTTTACAGTACCCCCCCTTTTATGAGGGGCCACCGGACCCTTTCTAGGTGGACCTGGTTTATTGGGGAAACGAAGGTGGAACCTCCTGAGCAATACCCCAGCGTGAACAGCCCGGGCGGGTACCCAAGTCCTCTCCTCAGGCCCGTATCCCCTCCAATGGACCAGGTACTGGAGGGAGCCTTGGACCATCCTGCTATCCACAATCTTGGCCACCTCGAATTCTACCCCCTCAGGGGTGAGAACAGGGACCGGAGGTTTCCTCGAGGGAGCCAAGGACGGGGAGCAGCGTTTAAGGAGGGAAGCATGAAAGACGTCGTGCACTCGAAAAGACGGGGGCAACTCCAGTCGGAAGGAGACAGGGTTAAGGACTTCAATGACCTTGTACGGCCCTATAAACCGGGGAGCAAACTTCTTGGACGGGAATTTAAGGCGCAAATTTTTAGAAGATAGCCACACCAGATCCCCGACCACAAACAAGGGGTTAGCAGAACGTCTTCTATCTGCCTGAGTCTTTTGTATGCTCTGGGACGCCTCTAGGTTCTTCTGAACCTGGGCCCAGACTGTGCACAGTTCCTGATGAACGACATCTACCTCGGGATTGTTGGAACTACCAGGTGAAACGGAGGAGAACCGTGGATTAAACCCAAAATTACAGAAAAAGGGGGAGACCCCTGACGAGTTACTGACCCGGTTATTAAGGGAAAATTCGGCGAGGGGAATGAATGAGACCCAATCATGTTGACAGTCAGAGATAAAACACTTTAAATATTGTTCTAGAGACTGATTAGTCCTCTCCGTTTGGCCATTAGTTTCAGGATGGAAAGCCGAGGAGAAGGACAGATCAATCTCCAACTTTTTACAGAAGGCTCTCCAAAACAATGAAACAAATTGTACCCCTCTGTCAGAAACAATATTGACAGGAACCCCATGGAGACTATGTAATGACAGGGTAGGGAGACAGACAGGTGAGACCTAATCTACCCGCCACTCAGTCCCTGCCTACTTGCAACGACCCGTCCTAAGCGACGGGATACAACTGGGCGACGTCCCTACGCTCAGTAAGTGCAAGACAGACAAACAGACAAGAGTACACAGAAGCGAGGGAAACGGGGCAGCTGCCCACGGGGACACCGTGAGCAACAAGAGTAGTGAACGAGCAGAGTAAAACCAGGAGAGAACGAGGTACAAAACGCTGAGCAGGAGAGTGGTCAGAAAGCCAAGGTCAATAACAAGCAGATGATGAGTAGTACAAGCAGCAGCAGCAAGCCAGGAAACAAGCATAGAAGAATCACAGGCAAAGGAGGAACAGGAAAGGCAGGTATAAATAGACAGTGGGCGGGAGCTAGCTCCGTCTGGCCAGGCTGTGACAGGCTCTCCCACTCCTAAGCCTGCCATCCTGAGTGGTGGAAGATGGAGTCAGTCTCACAAACATAGGAGCAGGTGCAGACTGATTGCCCACGGGCGTCGACACAGAAGCTGTGTCTGGCAAATCCTTTACACAGCACTTCCAAGAATTACAGCAAGGTGAATCAGGCAAAGCAACCTGACTTAGGGTATATTCACACGATTAACAAAATACACCTGAAAATACGGATCTCAAGGGAAAACAGCTCCTGATTTTCAGACGTTTTTTGAGCAACACACGTTTTTCGCTGCGTTTTCGCAGCATCTTTACGGCCGTTTTTGGAGCTGTTTTCAATAGAGTCTATGAAAAAAACGGCTCCAAAAACGTCCCAAGAAGTGTCCTGCACTTCTTTTGACGAGCCGTCATTTTACGTGCCGTATTTTGACAGCGACGCGTAAAATGACAGCTCGCCTGCACAGAACATCGTAAGACCCATTGCAAGCAATGGGCAGATGTTTGCCGACGTATTGGAGCAGTCTTTTCAGGTGTAATTCGAGGCGTAAAACGCCTCCATTACGTCGGAAAAGAGGTCGTGTGCACATACCATTACAGCTTCTGTAAATGTGAGGAGACTCCCTATTTTTGGCTACAAGCCAGGAAAGAAAAGGTGTCTTCAAATTGCTAAGCATTGTCCAGCTCCCATTTTTGAAGAGATTGTAAAGATACAGCTGGCAGAAGCTATAGAACACAACAAAAAGCTAAGAATGATGAAAGTCAAGAGGGAAGACGCTGTGGTGAATTACTTTATCAGTTGACAAAAAATGCGTAAAAGAAAAGGCTTGATTAAGCTTTCCATTTACATCATTGGTAAAGCACACTGTTAGTACATACAACAAGCTTTTTTATGCAAGCGTTGTTTAAAAGCGCGTAGCGTTAAAAAAGAGGTGTCGGGTCAATTCTTTGGTGCGTAAAACGGTCCAAATGTTTCCATAGTCAGTAGGAGTTCTAATTATGTGCCAAAAAAAGGTGCAAAAAGCGCGCTCAAAACACGCGGAAAACGCCTGTATTTTAAAGAGGAAGAAGACAGAAGTCTGCGGTAGAAGTCTTCAAATTGCTAAGCATTGCCCAGCTCCCATTTTTGAAGAGATTCTACAGATGCAGCTGGCAGAAGCTATAGAACACACCAAAAAGCTAAGAATGATGAAAGTCAAGAGGGAAGACCCTGTGGTGAATGACTTATCGGTTCACACTGCGTGTATTTTACGTGTTTTTTGGCTCATTTTATGGGCCAAATAATGCGTATAAGAAAACGCTTGATAAAGCTTCCCATTTACATCAATGGTAAAGCACACTGTTAGCAGTGGCGGATTAAGAAGACCATGGGCCCTGGGCTGTTACCCAAACTTGGGCCCCCCTTCTCCACCACCACCCTGCCGCGCCGTAACTATTGCTAACACTACCTAAACACTAGTACACAAAGTAGGCACATTATGCACAAAGTACACACAGTACACAAAGTACGCACATTATGCACAAAGTACGCACATTATGCACAAAGTACGCACATTATGCACAAAGTACACACAGTACACAAAGTAGGCACATTATGCACAAAGTACGCACATTATGCACATTATGCACAAAGTACGCACAGTACACAAAGTACCACATTATGCACAAAGTACACAAAGTAGGCACATTATGCACAAAGTACGCACAGTACACAAAGTACCACATTATGCACAAAGTACGCAAATTATGCACAAAGTACGCACATTATGCACAAAGTACGCACATTATGCACATTATGCACAAAGTACGCACATTATGCACAAAGTACACAAAGTAGGCACATTATGCACAAAGTACCACATTATGCACAAAGTACACAAAGTAGGCACATTATGCACAAAGTACGCACAGTACACAAAGTACCATATTATGCACAAAGTACGCACATTATGCACAAAGTAAGGACATTATGCACAAAGTACGCACATTATGCACAAAGTACACAAAGTATGCACATTATGCACAAAGTACGCACATTATGCACAAAGTACACAAAGTACGCACATTATGCACAAAGTAGGCACATTATGCACAAAGTACGCACATTATGCACAAAGTACACAAAGTACGCACATTATGCACAAAGTATGCACAGTACACAAAGTACCACATTATGCACAAAGTACGCACATTATGCACAAAGTACACACATTATGCACAAAGTACACAAAGTACGCACATTATGCACAAAGTACCCACATTATGCACAAAGTACACAAAGTATGCACATTATGCACAAAGTAGGCACATTATGCACAAAGTACGCACATTATGCACAAAGTACGCACATTATGCACAAAGTATGCACATTATGCACAAAGTATGCACAGTACACAAAGTACCACATTATGCACAAAGTAGGCACATTCTGCACAAAGTACGCACATTATGCACAAAGTACGCACATTATGCACAAAGTAGGCACATTATGCACAAAGTACGCACAGTACACAAAGTACCACATTATGCACAAAGTACGCACAAAGTACGCACATTATGCACAAAGTACGCACAGTACAAAGTACGCACATTATGCACAAAGTAAGGACATTATGCACAAAGTACGCACATTATGCACAAAGTACACAAAGTATGCACATTATGCACAAAGTACGCACATTATGCACAAAGTACACAAAGTACGCACATTATGCACAAAGTAGGCACATTATGCACAAAGTACGCACATTATGCACAAAGTACACAAAGTACGCACATTATGCACAAAGTATGCACAGTACACAAAGTACCACATTATGCACAAAGTACGCACATTATGCACAAAGTACACACATTATGCACAAAGTACACAAAGTACGCACATTATGCACAAAGTACCCACATTATGCACAAAGTACACAAAGTACGCACATTATGCACAAAGTAGGCACATTATGCACAAAGTACACAAAGTACGCACATTATGCACAAAGTAGGCACATTATGCACAAAGTACGCACATTATGCACAAAGTACGCACATTATGCACAAAGTATGCACATTATGCACAAAGTATGCACAGTACACAAAGTACCACATTATGCACAAAGTACGCACATTATGCACAAAGTAGGCACATTATGCACAAAGTACGCACATTATGCACAAAGTACGCACATTATGCACAAAGTAGGCACATTATGCACAAAGTATGCACAGTACACAAAGTACCACATTATGCACAAAGTACGCACATTATGCACAAAGTACGCACATTATGCACAAAGTACGCACAAAGTACGCACATTATGCACAAAGTACGCACAAAGTACGCACATTATGCACAAAGTACGCACAGTACAAAGTACGCACATTATGCACAAAGTAAGGACATTATGCACAAAGTACGCACATTATGCACAAAGTACACAAAGTATGCACATTATGCACAAAGTACGCACATTATGCACAAAGTACACAAAGTACGCACATTATGCACAAAGTAGGCACATTATGCACAAAGTACGCACATTATGCACAAAGTACACAAAGTACGCACATTATGCACAAAGTATGCACAGTACACAAAGTACCACATTATGCACAAAGTACGCACATTATGCACAAAGTACACACATTATGCACAAAGTACACAAAGTACGCACATTATGCACAAAGTACCCACATTATGCACAAAGTACACAAAGTACGCACATTATGCACAAAGTAGGCACATTATGCACAAAGTAGGCACATTATGCACAAAGTACGCACATTATGCACAAAGTATGCACATTATGCACAAAGTATGCACAGTACACAAAGTACCACATTATGCACAAAGTACGCACATTATGCACAAAGTAGGCACATTATGCACAAAGTACGCACATTATGCACAAAGTACGCACATTATGCACAAAGTAGGCACATTATGCACAAAGTATGCACAGTACACAAAGTACCACATTATGCACAAAGTACGCACATTATGCACAAAGTACGCACATTATGCACAAAGTACGCACAAAGTACGCACATTATGCACAAAGTACGCACAAAGTACGCACATTATGCACAAAGTACGCACAGTACAAAGTACGCACATTATGCACAAAGTACGCACAGTACACAAAGTACACACATTATGCACAAAGTACACAAAGTAGGCACATTATACACAAAGTATGCATAGTACACAAAGTACACACGAGTATGCACATTATACACTAAGTAGGCACATTATACACGAGTATGCACATTATACACAAAGTACACCTTGTAAACACATGAATATGGACATTAAACATACATGAATATGGACATTAAACATACATGAATATGGACATTAAACACACATGAATATGGATATTAAACACACATGCACTTACCTTTTATGTCTTCACTGCAGCTCTTCTCCTGCTCACAGCACAGAGCCCGCCGACAGTCTCCCCTCCCCCATGTCCCGACAGCTAGCAGCAGAGATGTTTAGAGCAGGGAAGGGGGGCTGGAGGGGGAGCTTCTAAAGCAGCACAGACCACGGCTGCTAAGTAGAAGCAAAGCTCCCCTCGCCTGACAGGTGCGGTCCTGGCACCGGGGCTCCCTCCGGTGCTAGCGACGCCACTGGGCATGAGGGGGTTCGGGCGGTCATAGGCTCCTTGGGCCCCCTGGCAGTCTTGGGCCCCGGGCGACCGCCCGAAACGCCCTAATGATAATCCGCCACTGACTGTTAGTACATAGAACGCACTTTTTTATGTGAGCGTTGTTAAAAAGCGCTTTGCGTAAAAAAGAGGCGTCGGGTCAATTCTTTGGTCCAAATGTTCCCATAGTCAGTAGGAGTCCTAATTATGTGCCAAAAAAGGTACAAAAAGCGCGCTCAAAACACGTGAAAAACGCTTGTATTTTAAAAAGGAAGAAGTCAGAAGTCTGCGGTAGGAATGTTTTTTTATGTTTCATATTACCAACTTAATCATTTTTTTGCAGGTTCCGCTGGACCGTTTGGACTGGGTTGATCAACGTTTTTTTTGTGTTTTTTTTAATAAAATGGTTACCGAGTGTTGTGTGGGGGAGTTTTTATTCCAATAAAAAATTATTTGTAAGGCTGTATTCAGACAGTGTGGATTTGCCACGTTTTTTTTCAGCCGAAAACCGCATTGAAAAAATTGCCATAAAAATGTATGCAATTTTCGATGTGCTTTTCTGCCACGCGGGAAAAACGCGGCAAAACCGCACTGTGTGTATACACTCTTAGGCCCTGTTCACACAGTTTTTTGCAGGCAGAAAAAAAATCTGCCTCAGAATTCCTTCAGGAATTTCGAGGTAGATTTTGAACTACCTGCGCTTTTTTGTCGTTTTTGGTGCTGAAGCTGCGCCAAGATATGACACGATTTTTGTTTTCCCGCGAGCGGCCAAATCCGCCCAGGAAGAAGACACCTCTGCATCACATTGAAATCAATGCAGGGCAATTTCGGGGGTTTTATGGAGCTGATTCCGACGCGGTTTTCACGCCAAAAATCTCTGTGTGAACAGGGAATTAGGTCTCTGTTTTGAAATACTTTATTAGCACCCTAGTAATGGCAGTTGTTTGTTTGATGACGTCCATTACATAGGCAGGGTACCCACCGCGACGAGGGGTATCGGGAAGAGCCGGTTATAATCCAGTACCCGACAATCTGTAGCGATGGCCGGGCACGAGGGCGGCCGCAGGATGGTGTTATTAGGGCGGATTTACATGAGCGTGTGCGTTTTGCGCGCGCAGAAAACGCAGAGTTTTGCGCGCGCAAAAGGCACTTAACAGCTCCGTGTGTCATCACCATATGATGCGTGGCTGCGTAATTTTCACCAAGCCGCCATCATTATGACAATCTGTTTGTATGTTTGTAAACAGAAAAGCACGTGGTGCTTTTTTGTTTTCAATCATACTTCTTACTGCTGTTGCGCGAATCACGCGCGTCCCACGGGAGCCATTTGTATGGCCTGTAGCTGCCATATTTCATCTGTGTATGTGTCGTGAAGAGACATATACACAGATTAAATAAAACATGGCAGCCCCCAGTATAGTAAAAACATGTAAATTAAAAAAAAAATGTTGTGACAAAAAATAAAGTAAATATAATGTTATTAAATAAAAACACATAAATTATTGAAAAAAAAGATCATGACACGTTTCCTTTAAATATCAGAAATAAGGGTCTGTCTATCATGGTACTTAATTCCTGCAGAACGCGGGGGTGTATACCATCTGTACCCGGTGATTTTAGTGTTTTTAAGGTGGCACTGCACTTCTTCCTGGGTTAAAGGAACAGTGTCATCACAAATAATTTGTTTATATGTTAAAGATGTTAGTGCCTTAATATAAACGTTTATTTACATTTGTGTGTTTGTGTTTTACTGTTTCTTATTTTCACACTTTTTCTTCCCTATGGGGGCTGCCATTTTTTGTTCCATTTCTGTGTGTGTCGATTAACGACACACACAGACATGGAATACGGCAGCCACAGTCCCATAGGGACTGCGAACGGCTCCCGTCCCATTGACTGCCGTGTACGGCGTCTGTGTGGGAACTGCGCATGCGCCGCTCCCACACAGTCCTATTCGAAATTGGCGCCGTCCGGCGCCATTTTCCTGTGGACCGGAAGTCGCGGCTGGACAGTAATATTACTACTTCCGGTCGCGGCTTCCGGACAAGTGCACATGGAACAGCGGCAGCAAAGGGAGCGGACGGGCCGCGGCGGCAGGAGCAGGTAAGCGATTTCAATGTATGTTAGTGTTTGTGTGTGTTTACTACTGCATGTAAACCTACTACACTGTGGGTTACCTCAAAAAATGGCGACACACAGTGTAGGAGGTTAAACCTTTCAAACCCCTCGTTTATCCCGGCACTAGCCAGGATAAAGGAGGGGGGGATGCTGAGAGCTCACTAGAGCGATAGCTTTTAACCCAATGTTGCAATGCTGCAATTTTGGGAACTAGCTCCAAACAGCTCCATCTAGTGACCAAAAATGGGTAGTATTATAAATTTGAAAAAATTTATAATATTTCCTGACTCGCGAAAAAAATAAAAAAAATTTGAACAGTGTTTAATCACCCACACACTAAATGTTTAAATTTTTAAAAAAAAACATGTTTTTGGGGCGACACCATGCCTTTAAGCAGGTGACATTTAATGGAGAATTTACTTTTTCCCTAATCATGTCGTCTGTGTAAATACAGTAGAATAAATTTTAATTTTCCTCATCCTCCTCCACCTTTATATTCAGATAATTTTTGAGAGGGCCAACACTTTCAGTTTTCAGCTTCTTATTATCTATGTATTTGAAAAATATTTTTGAGTCATTTCTACTTTCTTTGGTACCGATTCTCTCTATTTCAGTCTTTGCTGCCTTTATTTTGTCTTTTACACAACTTATTTTTTTCCTTATAATTATTTAATGCTTCATAACTACCATCTTGCTTTAGTAGTTTGAATGCTTTCATTTTATAATTCGTTGCCTCCCTTACTGTTTTATTTAACCAGTTGTGGACCGTCTATAGACTATAAACATCCGGGCGGTCCACACTTAAATCTACAAGGACGTACCGGAACGTCCTGCAGAGTTCGCTGGTTTGCCGCTCCCCGGCGACATTTAGCTCCGTGATACAGCTGTCTAGGCAGCTGTATCATGGGGCTTAAACCTGTCACAATGATCACATTAATCTTCTCATGAGCGCTTACGTGCCGACTGTGAGGAGCTCTGTGATACAGCTGTAGAGACACTAGGCCGCTCTGCCGTAGCGGAGAGGCAGCTGACCAGGTCTCAGTCTATACAAAAGTCTATTGCCAGTTCTTAACACTTGGGTACCTGAACTAGTCCAAACAGTGGCTGCGGCTTCAGCACGGATGGAGGTCAGTGCAGCAGGTTGCGCCCGACGTGGCGGGCAGTACAAGATGTGGCAGAAGACACTGGACATGGCAGAAGACACTGTATGTGGCAGAAGACACAGGACGTGGCAGAAGACACAACGACAGGTGCAGTAGGACACGACTCCAGCACTAGTAGGCATAGAAACAAGAACACAGCACGGGATACAGGAACAGGTAACAGGGCACGGGTAACAACTGGAAGGGAAACACTAAGGAACCATTTGCAAGACAGACTTGGGATAAACTAACAACGCTAAGGCAAGAATCAGAAGGGCTTATAGGCCAGGAAATCATGTGGATTGACGATGATGATTGTTTTCATGTGCGCGCACTGTCCCTTTAAGAGCGGGCACGAGCGTGCGCGCGCACCCTACGGGACACAGCAAACCTGAGCGGAAGTGAGCGCTGGTGTCTCCTAGGAAGGAGATGGGGACCAGCGCTCACAGATCCATGGCTGCGGCCGTTGGGAGGTGAGTAAACCCGACGGCCCGTGGCCATGAACGCTACAGTATCCCCCCCTCTTACGCCCCCCTTCTTCGGACCAGAGCGACAGAGGAATTTTTTAATGAGAGCAGGAGCACTGAGGTTCTCTTCTGGCTCCGAGGACCTCTTCTCAGGACCAAACCCTCTCCAGTCCACCAAATAGAAAGTCCTTCCCCCTACCCTTTTGCAGTCCAGGATCTCCCTCACCTCGAACACATTACAAGAACCGCTGGGAGCAACTGTGGAACTAGAAGTCTTTTCTGTAGTGGTTCAGGACCACTGGTTTCAGGAGGGACACACGAAAGGAGTTGGGGATTCTGAGGGTAGGAGGCAGCCGCAGCCTATAGGAGACAGGGTTTATTTGTTGCAGAATTTCAAAAGGACCAAGGAACCTGAGAGCAAACTTGTATAAAGGCACCTTCAAACGAATGTTCTGAGAAGATATCCAGACTTTGGTACCCAGAAGATACTGAGGTGGCTCTCTTCTCTTTGTATCCGCTTTTCGCTTCATGCGATCGACTGCCAGCAAAATAGAGGACCGGGTCTGTTGCTAGATTTGCAGAAAGTCCCCAAATGCAGAGTTCGCAGCGGGTACCTGAGATGTAGTTGACACAGAAAGAGGGACTCTCGGATGTTGACTGTACACGATGTGAAATGGAGTGGAAGTGGTGGACTCACTTGTGTGGTTGTTGTATGAGAACTCGGCCCATGGAAGAAGCTGTACCCAGTTATCGTGCTGTGAAGAGATGAAGTGGCGGAGATAATCTCCATGATCTGGTTAATCCTCTCGACTAGCCCATTGGACTGGGGGTGATAGGCTGAGGAAAAGTCCAATCTTACATCCAGGCGTTTACAGAGGGCTCTCCAGAACTTTGAGGTAAATTAAACCCCCCGGTCGCACACAATGTGAAGAGGCAAGCCATGCAAGCTAAAGATGTGTTGAATGGAGAGACTCGCTAGTCGGGGAGCAGAAGGTAGGCCGGTCGGCGGGATAAAATGTGCCATCTTCGAGAATCGGTCCACCACCACCCAGACAGTGTTGCATCCTGCTAGGGGGGAAGGTCAGTGACAAAGTCCATTGCAATGTGCTGCCAGGGGGCATTGGGTACAGGCAGAGTTTGAAGCAGGCCGGCAGGCTTGGAGTGAGTAACTTTGTTAGAAGCACACACCGTGTAAGAAGAAACAAAGTCCAGAACATCTTTGGGTAGCGTGGTTCACTAGAAGTGACGAGCAATCAGGTCTCGGGTTTTATGGACACCGGCGTGCCCAGCCAGTTTAGAACTGTGTCCCCAGCGGAGAATTCTTCTTCTGTCTGCCAACTGAACAAAAGTCCTCCCCGGAGGGATGTCTCTAACCTGCAAAGGATTACTATTGACAATGAAGGACGGGTCTATGATAGTTTGAAGGGACTCCACCGTGTCATCCGTTTCAAATGACCTAGACAGGGCATCGGCCCTCACATTCTTGTCTGCGGGACGTTAGTGGAGCACAAACTGGAAACGGGTGAAGTACAGCGACCACCTGGCTTGACGGGGATTTAGTCATTGGGCGGACTGAAGATAAGTAAGGTTCTTGTGGTCGGTGTAGACCAAGATGGGGTGAGCTGCGCCCTTTAGAAGAAGTCTCCACTCCTCCAGAGCCAATTTGATGGCCAGTAGCTCCCGATCTCCAATAGAGTAATTGCGCTCTGCAGAAGAAAAAAATTTAGAGTAATAACCACATACTACTGCCTTTCCTTTGGAGCTCCTCTGGAACAGAAGTGCACCTGCACCAACAGAGGAAGCGTCCACCTCCAATGAGAACTGCCGAGATACGTCAGGATGATGGAGGATCGAGGCTGAAGTGAAGGCTTTCTGGAGGCTAATAAATGCGGACTCTTCCTCTTGAGTCCACACCATGGCGTTCATACCCTTCTTAGTAAGGGTAGAGATGGGAGCCGTCAGAGATGAGGAGTTTGGAATAAACTGCCGGTAGAAATTGGCGAAACCCAGGAACCGCTGTATGGTCCTCAGGCCTTGAGGACTTGGCCATTCCAGGACAGACTTTAGTTTCTCAGGATCCATCTTAAGACCTTGATCCGAGATGATGTAGCCCAGGAAGGGCAAAGACCTCTTTTCAAAGATGCACTTCTCCAACTTGGCATATAAGCGATTCTTTCTTAGTCGCAGAAGAACCTGACGGACATGCCTCCAATGGGTCATCAGATTTGGGGAGAAAATCAAAATATCATCGAGATAAACTACAACACACATATAGAGGAGATCTCGGAAAATATCATTGACGAATTCCTGAAACATTGCGGGAGCGTTACACAGTCTGAAGGGCATCCCTAGGTATTCTTAGTGCCCATCACGGGTGTTAAAGAGGTTCTGTCACCACATTATAAGTGCCCTATCTCCTACATAAGCAGATCGGCGCTATAATGTAGGTGACAGTAATGCTTTTTATTTAAAAAAACTATCTATTTTCACCACTTTATTAGCAATTTTAGATTTATGCTAATGAGTTGCTTAATGCCCAAGTGGGCGTGTTTTTACTTTAGACCAAGTGGGCGTTGTACAGAGGAGTGTATGACGCTGACCAGCTTCATGCACTCCTCTCCATTCATTTACTCAGTGCATAGGGATCCTGCTAAATCCTTATGTGCTGTCTTATACTAACACATTAACAATACTGAAGTGTTTAGACAGTGAATAGACATTCCACGGGATGTCTATTCACAATCTCTGCACTTTGTTACTCTGTCTATGGTAGTTACAGCAGGGGACGCGTAATCTCGTTGTAACCTGTCATTTACAGCGTAATCTTGCTGTAACTACCACAGACAGAGTAACGAAGTGCAGAGATTGTGAATAGACATCCCGTGGAATGTCTATTCACTGTCTAAACACTTCAGTATTGTTAATGTGTTAAAAATAAGACAGCACATAGCGATCTAAAAGGATCCCTATGCGCTGCCTAAATGAATGGAGAGAAGTGTATGATGCTGATTGGTCAGCATCATACACTCCTCTGTACAACGCCCACTTGGTCTAAAGTAAAAACATGCCCACTTGGGCATTAAGCAACTCATTAGCATTAATCTGAAATCGCTAATAAAGTGGTGAAAACAGATCGTTTTTTTTAAATAAAAAGCACTGCTGTCACCTACATTATAGCGCCCATCTCATTATGTAGGAGATAGGGCACTTATAATGTGGTGACAGAGCCTCTTTAAATGCCGTCTTCCATTTCGTCACCCTGGCGAATCCGGATTAGGTTATAAGCTTAGAAAAATTTTTGGCTCCTCGTATGCGATCAAACTGCTCGGATATAAGTGGCAACGGATATTTGTTCTTGACCGTGATCTGGTTGAGACCACGGTAGTCAATGCAGGGTCGAAGAGATCCATCTCTCTTCTTAACGAAGAAGGGAAGATTTTCGTATAAAACCCCTCTCCAAATTCTCCTTGATATAGGCTGACATAGATAAAGTCTCTGGCAAGGAGAGTGGATATACCCATCCACGGGGAATAGAAGCATTTGGAACCAGTTCAATGGGACAGTCATAATTCCGATGTGGAGGCAAAGTCTCAGCCTCTCGCTTGCAGAAGACATCCGCAAAACTGGCATACTGAAATGGTAGATCGGAGAGTGACTGAGGCAGAGGGGGCATTAAAGGACGGACTTGTGACAGGCAATGGCTATGGCATCTGGAACCCCATTGAAGAATTTCTCCGGAACTCCAGTCAAGAACCGGGGTGTGTAGACGAAGCAATGGCAGACCCAGCAGGATAGGATTGATAGCCTTAGGTAGTACAAGTAAGGCGATCTGCTCCAAGTGAAGTGCTCCCACCCATAGTGTCAACGGCTCCGTGATGAACACAATCGGATCGGACAATGGTAGACCATTCACAGACGCAACAGCCAGGGGTCTCTCCAGAAGAACTGTGGGTAGATGTAAACGTTCCACTAGATCCTGCTGGGTGAAATTAGCAGCTGCTTCGGAGTCAAGATAGGCAGAGGATGGATGAGACGTCTCTCCGGAGATGATGGCCACAGGAATCGATAATTTGGAAGAGGTTTTGATGTTTGGAGATGTCCCACCTAGAGTTTCCTCTCCAACCAACCCTAGGTACTGGAGTTTCCCGGTTTCTGTGCGCATTGGCGCACAAAATGACCCTTAAAGCCACAATACATACATAGTCTAGAGGAGCATATGCGCTGCTTCTCCTGTTCAGACAACCGGACTCTGTCTTCCTGCATGGGTTCTTCAGGTAGCGCACTAGGGGAAGGCAATAGTGGTGCTGGTCTGTGGACCCGGCTCTCCTGTCGAACCTCTTGAGTGCGCTCCCGGATTCTCATATCAACCCGAGTGGCTAACAGGAGGAGGGCATCCAAGGTAGAAGGAAGGTCGCGTGGCGCCAGTTCGTTCTTTGATTTAAGAAGACAGTCCCTGCCAGAAGGTCGCCACCAGTGCCTCATTGTTCCATGCCAGCTCGGCTGCCAGGGTATGGAAGGAGATATCATACTCTCCTACTGTGGAACCCTATTGCTTGAGGGTCAACAGAGTGGCTGCGGCAGAGGAAGTTCGACCCGGCTCCTCGAACACGGCACGAAAAGACTGCAGGAACAAGGCTAGGTCCGAGGATACAGGTCCTTGTTGCTCCAAAATTGGGTTCGCTCATGCGAGGGCCTTGCCAGCAAGAGTGGAGATGATAAATGCCACTTTGGCCTCCTCGGAGGGGAAGAGATGAGCACGTACCCTAAAATGAACCATGCATTGGACAATAAATCCTCTGCATCAGGGGTCTCAAACTCGGCCGGGTAAGTGGTCCACATATAGAAAAAATGGGAAGTTGACGAGCCGCATTACTTTCAAATTTGATACAATACTAAATTATTGTTAATCAATTAGTTATTTGATCTACTATAACACTATATTACTATAGTAATAACACTACATTACTATAATAATACCGCTAGGTTTAAAATTTGAGAGATTTCTCCACGTGCTTATTTCAACAATCCAGTTTTCCAGTTTAAGTGTTACTAAATGCAGTCCGGCGACTCAGTTAGCAGTGTTTGGCAGACACACATGTCAAGATTGGGCAGCCCCTATTTAGATAGTGCCATAGTGCCCTCTGTGGATGCTGCCACAGTACCCTCTGTGGATGCTGCCACAGTGTCCTCTGTAGATGCTGCCACAGAGTCCTCTGCAGATAATGCCACAGTACCCTCTGCAGATAATGCCACTGTGCCCTCTGTAGATAATGCCACAGTGCCCTCTGTAGATAATGCCACAGTGCCCTCTGCAGATAATGCCACAGTGCCCTCTGCAGATAATGCCACTGTGCCCTCTGTAGATAATGCCACAGTGCCCTCTGCAGATAATGCCACAGTGCCCTCTGCAGATAATGCCACAGTACCCTCTGCAGATAATGCCACTGTGCCCTCTGTAGATAATGCCACAGTGCCCTCTGTAGATAATGCCACAGTGCCCTCTGTAGATAATGCCACAGTGCCCTCTGTAGATAATGCAACACACCCCTAGATAATGCCACAATGTCCTCTTTAGATGCTGCCACAGTGCCCTCTGTAGATGATGCCACAGTGCCCTCCGTAGATGCTGCCACAGTGCCCTCCGTAGATGCTGCCACAGTGCCCTCCGTAGATGCTGCCACAGTGCTCTCTGCAGATGCTGCCACAGTGCCCTCTACAGATAGTGCCACACACACCTCAAGTAGATAGCTCCATTGGGGCTCCCTCTAGAAGTGGAATCCCCGGCCAGAGCGTTGCCGACGCTTTGGCTGGGGATTCCTCTACTGTTGGAGCTCCTGACGTCACTGTCCATACACAGTGACGTCAGGGGATCCTCCTGGACCGGAATGTGATATCAGGGCTAACCCCAGAGTCAGAATCCCGGAGCAGAGCACTAGTATAGGCTCTGCGCTGGAACTCTGGGGAAGCCATTAACATCAGTGTCCATATATGGACTCTGGAGTCCCGGAGCAGAGCCGCTTCTAGCACTCTGCCTGGGATTCTAGCTCTGCTCCTGACATCCCTGTCCATATATGGACAGGGATGTCAGGGGCAACCCCAGAGCTAGAGTCCCGGGCAGAGCACTAGTAGGTTATTCCTGGGACTCCAGTTGTGCTCCTGACATCACTGGGACTCCCGCTCTGGGGAAGCCCCTGACATCACTGTCGATGTATGGTCAGCGATCTCAGAGGCTTCGCCAGAATCCCAGAGCAGAGACTATACTAGGTCTCAGCCCGGGACTCCAGCTCTGGGGAAGCCCCAGACATCGCTGTCAATATGTAGACAGCGATGTTAGAAAATTCCACAGAGTCCCGGAGCAGAGCCGATACTAGCGCTCTGCCCAGGACTCCGCCCTGGGGAAGCCCCAGACATCGTGTGTCCAAACATGGAAACTGATGTCAGGGAATTCCACAGAGTCCCGGTGCAGAGCCGATGCTAGTGCTCTGCCCAGAACTCCGCTCTGGGGAAGTCCCTGACACACTGTCCATATATGGACAGCGATGTCGGGGAATTCCACAGAGTCCTGGAGCAGAGCCTATACTAGCGCTCTGCCCAGAACTCCGCTCTGGGGAAGACCCTGACACACTGTCCATATATGGACAGCGATGTCAGGGAATTCCACAGAGTCCCGGAGCAGAGCCTATACTAGCGCTCTGCACGGGACTCTGGCTATGGGGAAGCCCCAGACATCGCTGTTCAAATGTGGACAGCGATGTCAGGGAATTCCAGAGTCCCGGAGCAGAGTCTGTACTAGCGACTCTGTGTCCCGCAGGCCGCAGATGACAGCCCCAGGGGCCGCATGCTTGAGACCCCTGCTCTACATGCTCTGGGATCACCATCATAGCGAGGAGGAAGAGGGAGAGGAACTGTGGATCCGGAACAAACAGGAGGAGCAGCAGGCAGTGGTACAGCAACAGCCTCAGGAGGAAGAACCGGAGGTGGAACAGTGAGTAGATCCAGACGGACCATGATAGAATTTACAGCCTCAAGGAGTTGATCCTGACGTGTGCGTAGGTGCATCTCCGACTGTATCTTCTGGACTGCGGTCTTGGGCTGGCCAACGGGTTCCATGGCCTGAGCATACTGTCATGGTCACAGGGTATGTGGACCCACTAGGCCGCTCCGCTGTAGTGGAGAGGCAACCGACCAGGTCTCAGTCTATACAAAAGTCTATTGGCAGTTCGTAACACTTTGGTACCTGAACTAGTCCAGACAGTGGCTGTGGCTTCAGCACGGATGGAGGTCGGTTCAGTAGGTTGCGCCAGACGTGGCGGGCAGTACAAGATGTGGCAGAAAGCACTGCACGTGGCAGAAGACACTGGATGTGGCAGAAGACACTGGACGGGGCAGAAGACACTAGACGTGGCAGAAGACACTGGATGTGGCAAACAACAGCAGGTGCAGTAGGACACGACTTAAGCACTAGTATGCACAGGAACAAGAGCACAGCACGAGATACAGGAACAGGTAACAGGGCACAGGTAACAACTGGAATGGGAAATACTAAGGGACCATTTGCAAGACAGACTTGGGATAAACTAAAAACCCTCAGGCAATGATCAAAAGGGCAGGGGCCTTCTTATAGGCCAGGAAATCAAGTGGATTGATGATGAGGATTGTTTTCATGTGCGCGCGCCGGCCCTTTAAGAGCGGGCACTACGGGACACAGTGGACCGGAGCGGAAATGAGCGCTTGCGTCTCCTAGGAAAGAGATGGGGACCAACACTCACAGATCCATGGCTGCGGCCGTCGGGAGGTGAGTAAACCCGACGGCCCGTGGCCATGGACGCTGCAAATGCATGCATATTTGGTATCACTGAAGTCTGTAGAAGTTACCAAATATCTATTCAGCTGTATTTACCCAGTGGCATGCACTGGATGTCAAAAAACATCATCTAAAATCCCACATTCCCTTTTTTTTTTTTTTGCAATTTTTTTTCCAGATTTAAATAAAAAAGTTAAATATATCTATTATCTTTCACACAATATGGAAGCTCAATATGTTCTGAGAAAAACAAGACTAAATACATGTAGGTTGGAAGAGTAATAGAGCAACAATTTGCTTTTAAATTGTCACTGTAATGATGGGGGTAGGGAAACAGACAAGTGAGCCCTAATTTACCCGCCACTCAGTCCCTGCCTACTTGCAACGACCCGCCCTAGGCGACGGGGTACAACTGGGCGACGGTCCCTACGCTCAATAAGTGCACGACAGACAAACAGACAAGGGTAGACAGAAGCTAAGGGAAACGGGGCAGTTGCCCACGGCAACACCGTGAGCAACAAGAGTAGTAAACGAGCCGAGTCAAACCAAGAGAGTACGAGGTGCCAAACGCAGAGCAGGAGAGTAGTGAACAAGCCGAGTCAAACCAGGAGTGTACGAGGTACCAAACGCAGAGCAGGAGAGTCGTCAGTAAGCCAGGGTCAATATGAAGCAGGGACAAATAGTTCAGAAGCTGCAGCAGGGCCAGGAAACCAACAGAGAAGAATCACAAGCAAGGAGGAACAGGAAAGGCAGGTATAAATAGACAGAGGGCGGGAGCTAGCTCCGTCTGGCCAGGCTGTGATAGGCTCTCCCACTCCTAAGCCTGCCATCCTGAGTGGTGGAAGATGGAGTCAGTCTCACAGACATAGAAGCAGGTGCAGACTGATTACCTATGGGCGTTGATACAGAAGCTGTGCCTGGCAGATCCTTGACAGTCACATTACTAAAACATGAAAATGGGTCTGGTGAGGAAGGGGGCTGAAGCTTCTGGTCAGTCAGTGGCTAACCACATCACTTTCAAACTTTTTCTAGCTTGTTTGTTCCCATAAGATATATAATTTTCACATGACCTATTTAATGCTTCTTTATCTCAAGTTGCCAAAATGAGGACTATGGTGACATTTTAAGACCTCTAGTGGCAATAGTGGAGTGCTTTTCTATGCGCCTATTCAAAAATGTTCTCTTTCATGCGCATTTGAGCTGGTTGTCTGCCTCGCGCATGCGCAACTGCGATGTTAGTTTCACGCTGGATGCCATTATGCACATGCTCCTAATTAATGTATTTAAAGCGTAGCTAAACTTTCGCCCCAAAAAATATTTAAACTGCTATTATGTTCCTCTATGTGAATACTTTACTCCTAGCAATTTTTTTTCACTTCAATGTACCTTTTTTGCAGCTTTTTTCTTGTGAAACTGTCCACATCTATTTTCTCACACTTGCTGATTCTGGCCAGTTGCTAGGGGCGTGTCTTACTGTGTGTGATGTTACGATTTGTCTGTATCTTTAATGGGCAGTGTACTCTGAGGTGATAACTACAATACCGTGAGCGTGCACTGAGCTATGCACAGCAGAACACATTAAATACAGAGATGGAAATATCTCTGCCCACTCCAGAACAAAGCAATCAGAACAAAGTGCAGGGACGATAAGACAGGACGTCAGGGTGATTGCGGGGGGACGACGACGACGATGACGACGGACGGACGGAGCAGTCCTAGTCTTATCTGATGCTAATTAGCAGCTCAGATTACAGTGTCCTGAGACTCTTTGCTAGAGGGAAGGGGGAGAATCATACAGGCACAGAGACCAGTGCGCGCAGAAAATTCATCCTAATGACAGGGAAATAAAACAGCAGTGCATGCAAGTCCATCACTGCAGCCTGACAGAGCGTGGAGTGCGGCACTGTGATTATCCTGGCTCCTCCTCCTCCTTAGTACAGCCCAGTCAGCGTTAGTGTGGCTTAGGGGCCCGGTTGCAAGTGCGACCGCTGCGACCCCTATAGCTACACCACTGAGCGCAGGTCTGGCGCCCCCTTCCTGTCCCCTATTCCCCCTGTCCACAGTACTGTAGCAGAGCGCAGGGAGGGGAATGACAGCTTTGCTACTGTCCGGACTATAGTGTGTGTGAGAGGCGCTTCTGCTACTGAAGCGCCTCTCACACATACCATACACCTGACAGTAACAGAGCTGTCATTATCCTCCCTGCCGGTTACAGTACAGTGGACAGGGGGAAGAGCGGACAGGGAGGGGGCACCAGACCTGCGTTTCTGCTACTGAAGTGCCTCTCACACACACTATAGTCCGTACAGCAGCAAAGCTCATCACAGCCTCATCACAGCCTCTTCCATGCGCTCTGCTGCTGCAGGTAGTTTATTGAGGCAGAGAGACCTTCCTGGCGTCATGATGGGGCGGGCACATCTGACGTCAGGATGGGGCCACCACCCACCTGTACTCACAGGCAGCAGAATGTATCGGTGTACGGGTTTCTGCTAGCAACAGGAGAAATACAAGAAATAAAATGTGGTAGAAAGTGTCAGAGTGGCTATTTAAAACACATATAACACAAAAAGGAGCCCAAATTCATTAATAAAGAATATTACAAAATATATTTATATTACACATTAACTTTAACACTTATTGTAATATTTTGTTATTTATTTGGATATTTTGATAATACTTTTGTTGCACACTGGATGGATATATATTTATGAACTTCAGATGAGTATTTCTGATACATGTGCACATTTAATATATTGTAAAAAATTATGAATTATATGTTAATATATTGATCACTGTATGTACTTCCTATTTATATCTGCCACTTTGTAATTGCTTGAGAAATGTTTACATGTTTAGATTACATTTTCTCATCTATTTTGAAGTCCTGGTGCTGTTGCTTGTTTTATGTTCCTTCTATTCATTGCAAGTCGAGGAGTTGATTCATCCTTTTGTGGTAACATGCACATGGTCTCATCTACAGTGTTGTGAAATGTGCTGTGTTTTTCTTTTTGGCGTTAATATTTATATATACTGTATATATATATAAAAAAGTCCAAATACAATGTCAGCCGCACAGCCTTGTAAATCGTAGGTGGGTGCCGACCTGCCCAGGTCAGGGCTAACAGACCTGCTGTAGTAGAATCCAAAAATCAGGCAGCACTCCAAGGTATAAGCAAGGTAGAAAAAGGTGCTTTATTGGTCCATATACACACACGACGTTTCAGCTCAACACAGGAGCCTTTCTCAAGCCACATATAATTATTATTTTTTTTAACATACGGTACATAGTTTTTGTGGTTTCCTGTTATTTTGAAATGTTCTGCAGCCCATGCTCTTCTATATAGTCAAATAAGGTATCCAGACATAAAGGTGCCATAATTTTGATATATGTCTGGAAGTCTACGGATACTCTACATCCGGATATCATTTTTGTTTTTGTGTCATTTGTTTGAAGAAAAAAAAAGTGGTGTGAATTGAGCCGTAGGCCTTATTCAGACAAACGGGAAATACGTCCGTGCAACGCGCGTGATTTTCACGCGCGTCGCACGGACCTATATTAGTCTATGGGGCCGTGCAGACATGTGCGTGATTTTTACGCAGCGTTGGTCCGTTGCGAAAAAGTCACGACATGTCCGTTCTTTGGGCGTTTTTCACGCATCACGCACCCATTGAAGTCAATGGGCGCGTGAAAACAACGCATGCCACACGGAAGCACTTCCGAACGCACAGCGTTTTTCACGCAATACTTGTTAAGTCTATGTAAATGACTTAAGAAAACTGGTCCAAACAAGCACAAACAAGGAAGTGGGTTTTCACTTGTGCATAGTTGAAACCGACAACTGCTGCAATGCCTCGTGCGAGCGATGTTGAAAAGCTCATCTGCCTGGTCCAGGGGAGGCCACAGTTGTGGGACACGCGGGCAGAGGCCTACCACGACCGCACGGGCAAGGAGGTTGCCTGGAATGAGGTCGCGCAGACCCTATTCGGCCAGGAGTGGGCTAAAAGCAGCACAAGAGACCGCAAGAGCATTGGTAAGTACATATCTTTATTGATGCCAATGCAATCGCCCATGCTGTAGTCTATCCTTGTGTTTCACATGTTCCAACTGTGCAAGGTAGCGGGTGTGTCACAGCATCATTCAGCTGGTGTATAATGTTTCGTGGTGTCTAAGGAATGGCAACGTTTCGGACAAGTGCCGTTTTCAGTGATGTCACCTGGTGACCTTGTGTTTTTTTTTGGTTGTTCCTATGTACAGTTGTGGATGTCAAAACCCGGTGGAGGAGCTGTCGGGATCAATTCCGGCGGGAATTTGGCGCCAGAGAGCGAAGTGGGGACGGTGCGCCAAAGAAGCGCAAATACATCTATACCCAGCAGCTGATGTTCCTCAAGGACATTATGGAGATGTGCCCATAAGTACTGACTGTACCTTGAAGACATGTGTGTGTTCACTTGTAAATCAACCAAAACAGGTTGTTTGTCCCTTGGCCCAATGTAAGGAATAACGCAAAATGTTTCTGCCAGATGCAGTGACAATCTCCTAGACACCGAAGAGGAGGCTGGGCATGAAGAGTCACAGCCGGCCCCAGAACAACATCCCGTGCTGCCCTTGACCCCAGAGGCGACTGCACCACAAGCAGCCACCGAGCCGACCAGCCAACCACAGCTGCCATGGGACGGAGATAATCCACGGACGCCACCAGCCAGGTGCAGGCGCAGCCACGTTGCTTCGGCAGGTGCCCACGTGGACTCCAGGGTACTGAAGTACCTCCGCCGCTGCTCCGAGGACGCCTGTGACGCCTTTTGCCGCAGCCTTGTGCTGCTAATCAGGCGAGTCCCCGAGCAGCAGATGGCGCGCGTCCAAGGCTCCATCCTTGGCCTAATAGACTCAGCCACACCTCCTAACAATCCACGCCAGTGCTTCCAGGCAATTGAGCATTGGCGTGGATTGCCTGAGCCATCGGTGCCCTACACTGCACCTGTCCCTTCCCAGCCTGGCACCCCCTTGACCCGGCAACAGTACCAGCGCTCAATGGCGGGCCGAATGTCACCTGGGCATGTGCTGGTGTGGGACCGGCCTTTACCACCGTAAGGCAGACCCCTGGAACCCTTTGCCCACGGCCCACCTGCAGGGTACCACACTCTGCATCAGCACCACTATGAGGTTGAGCAACATCCTCAGCAGGCCCATGGACAGCATAGTGGTGCTGAAATTCCCAGCTATCACTCCCCCATCCCGACGATATCAGGAGTTGTAGCTCTGTGTCGGCAGATTAGGTTGTGCTTGTTTTTTGGAGCAAAAGCTCGATAATGTTTGGTTATTGTGCAACATGTTGGTGCGTTTAGGTGTTAATTTTTGCTGCCCCGTTATTTATAATGTTCATTTCGCACATTCCACATTAAATTGTGTTTTGTTTTAGCAAGAAAATTGTGTGTGTTTGCCTACATCTATGTGCTGTAACAAAGGTTACAAAACAGGTCCTTTTTAGGTAATGTTGGAACTTTATTGCCAGGGCCCAAGATAGTTGCATGCCATAATTGAGGTATTAGTGTATCTTTAGCGGTTTTGCTCAACTACAAAAAGTATTCTCTGCCGCCTTGCAGTGCTATGATAAAGTCCGGCCGAAGGAGATTTGTCTTTGTTTTTGTGAACATTGGATATGCCAATGTGCTTCACATGCAATTTCTTTTTGGCCTGGAAAACAATACGGCGAAACCACCAAAGATATAAGCTCACAACCCACGTCAAGGGTCCTCATGTCTTGCGGGTCCCTAATCCTAAAATCCCCACCCTCAATTTATAAATTTGCCCTGACAAATGATACATTGTGGCACTAATCTCCACGAAGCAACCCTTCACAGAGAATCGTCCTGCCATGGCAGTGCTCCACCGGGGCTGTCAAAATATTGCGCAAATATGTCACGCACTCGGATACCAGATGTTTGAGCCCTTCCTAGTGGAATTTGTGGCGGAATGGTTGATGTTGTAGAACTTCTTCGAATATATTCAGCATCAAAACCTGCGTCATGTATGCGGCAAAAATTATGAAGAACGACAGACGCTTGTATGACACGGGTCACATTTTGCCGCGTCAGTTGCATTGTGGTGAGAAAAACCCGCTATTTGGTTGACATAATGCCAAATGCACATTCCACACATCTACGAGCTCGGCTTAGCCGGTAATTGAAGATACGCCGACGGTCATCCAAGCCCCTTCTTGCAAATGTACTAAGGGAGAAGAAAAAGAGATACACGGCGCCACATAGTGCAATAAAGCAAGGGAGTACAAGGAGCAATCTAATATAAGAAAATTGCTCACCTTTGTTAGTGGATACCGTTAAGTATCTCACAAGCCAGAAAGCTGCTGCCAGGTCCGTGCACAAGCAAAACGAGTTTTGCTGTCAATATGGATCAATAATAAGGGAAAAAAAGGGACCAACGGCGCTGCTATGAACGATGTCGAGGCAAGAAATGATGATTAATGTTTTATTGAAGGAGGCTACGCGTTTCGACACCGAACCGGCGTCTTCATCAGGCCAATACAAATTGTGCGATGTGCACACGTTTAAATACAAAAAGAAATGAGACATAATTGCTAAAAAAGAAAAAAAGAACCGCCAATGAGGGCGGGTCAAAGGTCAAATAAATAGATTACATAATACTGATGTACAGAAACCCGCATCAAAAGGTTTGTTCAGAATAAAAAGTGTTAACATAAATACAATATGGTTAATACAATAATAATGCAAAATCAATAGCAGCGTATTATAGATGAACATATCGGATCAAAAACAGCACACAATCTTTGGCAGTCTCTATATTAATTATGTTCAAATTACGTATTAGTCTTAGTATTAGTATAAAGAGGCAAACAACATTCTATAGATTGTGTTGAAGAGAAAAATTACCGTAATGTAAAAAGAACTATTCAAAGCGTCCCTGACCTCCTAGGTAACGCTAAGAATACGGTGGCCGAAAGGGGACAATGTACTAAATGGACCGCATTTGGAACGCAACAAGATGCTCACATGGTCACATGAGCAATGAAACGCAGGATACTAAATGGACCGCTTTGGAACGCAAAGTACTCGCACGATCAACAGGGGCAAAAAGCCGCAAAAGAAAAGAAAACGCAGGAACTATAAGAATAACGGCAAAACAATGCAAGGGAGAGGACTACAAAAGGTAAGAAAAGCGGACTGATTAAAAATGCGATAATATATCCAATATGGGAATGCAATAAAACATGGGAATGCAATAAAACATGATGCAATGATAATCGGTTGTTTAAATGAAAATACTCTATACAAGATGCTGTGACTACAATAAGAAAAAATAATAAGAGAGAATCGTATATTCAAAGGGCAATATATAATATCATATACACATTAATAACAAAAACATAGGACAAATATAACATTAATCAATTATAGTAAGCAAGGTACAGTTAGAACTAGTATGCCCAAAATACATATACGTATATATCAGATTTATTCTAGGGACGTTTCAGTGAGATCATTTAAACCACTAGGGTGTAAAGTCTCAAGTTTGAAAATCCAGAAATTTTCTCTCTGTTTTAGCCTATTAAACCTATTTGGCACATCTAATGGGATTTGTTCTATTGGTGTTATAACGATATTTTCGAAATTGCACTTATGTTTAAATGCACAGTGGCGGGACACACTGTGCTTAAGGAAACCCTGTCTAACATTAGAACGATGTTTATTAACCCGATTCCTAAGCGTTTGGGTAGTCCGACCTACATATTGTAAACCACAGGTACAGTGCAGCAAATAAACTACATACGTGCTCCCACAGTCCAAATGGTTTTTAATAGGAAAAAGGGCCCTAGTTTTAAATGAGGAGAATTCAACTACTTTGTCAGAGATATTAGCGCAACAAAGGCATCTCTTATGCCCACAAGAATAGGACCCCTTAATAATTGACAGAGGGTCTACAATTTCCTTTTTTATGACAGGTAATTTACTAGGTGCTAAAATGTTTCTCAGGGTTTTTGATCTTCGGAAAGTAATTAGAGGTTTAGCTGGGAGCAAGGGTTTAAGGAAAGGATCACTAGTCAAGATGTGCCAATGTTTCAGAAGGATAGATCTAATGTGTTTGCTACCTTTATTAAAGGACGTAATAAAATTCAAATTATATTCAGTTGGTTTGACTTTCTTACTGTCGGTAACACTTGGTACTATTGCTTGGATACATTCTAGTTGTGTCATGCCTCTAGCTCTTGATTCTGCCCCCTTAATCAAAGTTCTAGGAAAACCTTTTTCTATGAACCTTTTATTTAGGATATCGCACTCTATATTAAAACTACGATCGTCAGAGCAATTCTTTCTTATTCTGCGATATTGGCCAAAAGGGACATTTTTAAGCCAGGGAGTATAATGTGCACTACTGAAATCCAGATAACTGTTTACGTCCACACTTTTAAAGTGGGTATTGGTAGAAAAATGACTGCCATTATTTGTAATAGTAAGATCTAAGAAGTCTATAGTGGTACCCGAAAAGGTGTGCGTAAAATTTAGACCAAAGTTATTAATATTTAAAAGATCCATAAAAGCAATAGCAGAGGCCATGTCGCCTTTCCAAATAAACAATAAATCGTAAATATAACGTTTATAAAAGACGATATTGTTGGAAAAATTATGTGCATTCAATATATGGGATTCCTCAAAGCAGCCCATGTACAGGTTTGCGTAGGAGGGTGCGAAACGCGACCCCATTGCACACCCCTTTAGCTGTCTATAAAAGCAATTATCAAATGTAAAAGCGTTGTGTGTTAAAATAAAATCTATGCATTCAATAATAAAATTAAGCTGTTTATTAGAGAACCTAAGGTCCGATACAAGACATGAGGAGATGGCTTCCATACCAAGATTGTGTGGAATATTGGTATATAGAGAAGACACATCAGCAGTTAGAAAACTCAAATCAGATATGTCGCAGTTAGATTGCAATTCGAATAGCTCCCTAATCAATTGGGTGGAGTCCTTGAGGAAAGAAGGTAATTTTAAAACAAAAGGTTGTAGGTGGATATCAATAAAATGGGACAAGTTATTAGTAAGGGATCCTATTCCAGAGATAATAGGTCTACCTGGATGGTTTGACAAGGACTTGTGTATCTTTGGGAGATGATACATGAAGGGAGTAGCAGGAAAAGGCACAGTGAGAAAACTCCTCTCTTTTTTGCTTAATAAATCGTCATTAAAGGCTGACTCAATGAGTATTTTATATTCATGTTCATACTTCGGAATGGGATTAAAAGTAAGTTTTTCATAAAATAATGTGTCTGATAACAATCTCAAGGCTTCATCAACATAATCTCCTCTGTCTTGTACAACGATACCACCCCCTTTATCCGCAGAGCGTATAACTATATCAGACATTTTTTGTAAATTTCTCAGGGAAATACGCTGAGATTTAGACAAATTATCCGGAGTATTAGAAAATTGTTCTATAGTCTTAAAGTCATTACTAATTAGATTTGAAAATACTTCTATTGCCGGACCCCGATGGTGGAGGGGATAGAATCCAGACTTGGGTTGTACATTGGTTCTTACAGGCATGGTAATATCTAATGGAAGAGTAGCCGGAAGGGGCACAGAGGGAGATATTGCAAAATGACGTTGAAGGGTCAACTTGCGCAAAAATTTATTAAGATCCATAAATAGGTCGAAATCATCAGGGGAAGATGTGGGGCAGAAGGATAGTCCTTTGGAAAGTAAACTCAGTTCATTATCATTAAAAATATGTTTAGATAAATTAAAAAATTTTTACTGAGTCAGTCTGTATTTTTTCTTTGGTGAAAGGGGAAGGGTCCTTATGTAGACTTCTGCCCCCTCTACAACCTCTGAATCTACTTCTAATTTTCTTTTTGATGAGGATTTTGGAATTTTTTGAAAATAGGTGCTGATGTTCTGAGTCTTTGGGTAGTGTGATAACGGGTGGACATCTTGGGATAGGAGATTTGGACTGATAGGGGGCATGGTGAGGTGGGCAGACAGACCTAAAAAAGAGGGAGTGTGAATGGTAGAGTCAGGGAAAAGGATAAGATCATCGGAAAAGGCCTGTGAGACCAAAGGAATGGGGTGAATGATGGGTAAATTGGGAGAGGAGAGACCGGTGGAACATATGGTGATATCTATGGAATCATTAATTAATGAAGTGTCAGATAGGAAACCAGGAGGTGTATCTGGAATAAGATTTAATAGTTTCAAATGTGCATCTAAATCATGGGACCTAAATGCATGCTGCGGAATTAAGCCTAAGGGCAAAAAACTGGACGTCGGTTGAATATGTGGGAGAATTGAACTGGCACTAGATGAGGAGTGAGAAATAACGTTAACTGGACAAGACAGAGAGGGAATGGTACAGGGGAGGGCAACATTCGTTGTAGCTGATTGATCAAAAATGGGTCGTCTAGGGGATGAAAAATCCCTGGCGCCTTGTTTGTGATCTAATCTAGATGATGCGGTGGCACCATTAGTGCGGTAACCACTTTTAGGCCATGGTCCTTTAGTGAGTAGAGGTACACCTAATGTTTTATTAAGTGTTTTGGGAGTGTTAATAGGAGGGAATAGTTTAGTAGTAATAGGACGCGTGCAGGTCCAATCACCAAGTTTATTATTTAAATAATCTTTCTTATCCCTTTCAAATTTACGCATTTTTTTGGCAATTAAATTTTTTTCAAAAGTTTGCAGTCGATCCAAGATGGAGTATTCTAATTTTTTAAAATCAGGATGTAGACAAAAAGGATCAAACTGGCTAATAAGATCCTCTATGGTAGAAGCAAATGTAAGACATAGTTCAGACCTTTTATATATCAAGCGGTCAATAAAACCCATGCTGCAATGTTCAATGTATTTGAACCAATTATCGCTAAAATCCTGATCAGCAGGATAAGGTGAATTAAAAAACAGTCTCAGACCTCTAGGAGCAATCTTCTCTGATACATATCGATTCAAAAAATAACAGTCTATACTATGAAACGCTTCTTCTTTAAGCATGTCCTCCAAACGTAAAAAAAGTTCAGTCATAACTTTGGTTTGTTCAAGGTCTATTGGTACATCCGATAGTGTTGTATCAACAAAACCCGAGTTCACACTTGTCATTTGTGTTATTAGAGACTCCGGGGTTTTAACCCTCGTCGTAATAGATTCCAACATGACCGAGCGGAAAAGATAGAATCAACAGCAGTAATCTGAGTCGTAAAAAAGATTCTTAAATAAATCTTATGACAGTTCTATAGTCAGTTCTTGCGACAGTAGGGAGGGTTATAGAATGAGATGATGGGAATAGGCAGCCTGTGTCCAAGGCTCTACACGGCAAAAGCTGTGTCCAAAGTAGAAAACCTTGAAGGACCCGAGACGAATACACCCACGGACCGGGTGTGTCAATCGCTCAGCACGATGTACTAAGGGAGAAGAAAAAGAGATACACGGCGCCACATAGTGCAATAAAGCAAGGGAGTACAAGGAGCAATCTAATATAAGAAAATTGCTCACCTTTGTTAGTGGAAACCGTTAAGTATCTCACAAGCCAGAAAGCTGCTGCCAGGTCCGTGCACAAGCAAAACGAGTTTTGCTGTCAATATGGATCAATAATAAGGGAAAAAAAGGGACCAACGGCGCTGCTATGAACGATGTCGAGGCAAGAAATGATGATTAATGTTTTATTGAAGGAGGCTACGCGTTTCGACACCGAACCGGCGTCTTCATCAGGCCAATACAAATTGTGCGATGTGCACACGTTTAAATACAAAAAGAAATGAGACATAATTGCTAAAAAAGAAAAAAAGAACCGCCAATGAGGGCGGGTCAAAGGTCAAATAAATAGATTACATAATACTGATGTACAGAAACCCGCGTCAAGGGTCCTCATGTCTTGCGGGTCCCTAATCCTAAAATCCCCACCCTCAATTTATAAATTTGCCCTGACAAATGATACATTGTGGCACTAATCTCCACGAAGCAACCCTTCACAGAGAATCGTCCTGCCATGGCAGTGCTCCACCGGGGCTGTCAAAATATTGCGCAAATATGTCACGCACTCGGATACCAGATGTTTGAGCCCTTCCTAGTGGAATTTGTGGCGGAATGGTTGATGTTGTAGAACTTCTTCGAATATATTCAGCATCAAAACCTGCGTCATGTATGCGGCAAAAATTATGAAGAACGACAGACGCTTGTATGACACGGGTCACATTTTGCCGCGTCAGTTGCATTGTGGTGAGAAAAACCCGCCATTTGGTTGACATAATGCCAAATGCACATTCCACACATCTACGAGCTCGGCTTAGCCGGTAATTGAAGATACGCCGACGGTCATCCAAGCCCCTTCTTGCAAATGGACGCATTACTTGGCTTTGTGAGGCCAAAACCCTCATCTGCAAAGATGACATATGGGACTGGTGGTCCTCGGGAGCCAGGCAGGAGGCTCGGTACCGGCACAGAAAGTTGATTGCCTATAAGACGATGGCCCATTCTGGATGAGCGAAATATGACCCAATGTGTACAATGGTAAAACAATAATTACTGTCGGCCAAGGCCAATAAGACTATGGAAAAATACTGTTTGTAATTATAGCATCTAGAGCCAGAGTGGGGGGGCTTCTTCACACGAATGTGCTTCCCGTCTAGGGCACCAATACAATTTGGAAATTGGATGGTCGCCAGAAAATCTTCAGAAATAGTAAGCCAGTGCTCTGTCGTGGGCTGAGGCATCACTGTGGGCTTTAATCTCTGCCACAGCACAACACAAGTGCCTGTTACAATGCCAGAAATTGTGCTCACTCCCAGGAGGAATTCGAAATGTAACGAATGGTAGCTATTTCCTGTAGCAAGAAATCTACATGGGCGAGACAAAAACACACAAAACACAAAGAAAGTTTATGTAGGACATGACACCCACACACCATCGGGTAAGCTGGAATTGGATAAAACACACATACCTCAACGTCACAAGGAGACGCTCCTCGGGGGAAATGCAGCACCGCATGTTTGTGTCCTGGTAGGTGATTTCTGGTCGAATCTGGTCCAGCAGACATGCGGCAAAACGACCAAAATTTATCGGGGTGGCTGTGAAGGTCATCATAGAGAGTATGAAAATGCCCTTTGGAGGTGCGCTGGGCCACAAGAGGATGAAACCAAATCCTCCCTCTTCTCCGGGGTCCCTCCTGAAGCATGGGTCGGCGCTTGCCAAATCTCCGAGAAACCATCCACGATACCAGCACACGGCCCAGTGGAGTCAACGACATTATTTCACTTTAATACAGGCAAACAAGCCAAGAAACACCCTAAACGACCAAAAGTAGTTTGCAAGGTGCAAAAAGGATGAGAACATGTGCTCACATCAAGCAGGTGTTTGAGAAGGGTACCTTTTTGTAGGCTGGCCTCTCCATTACTCCACCCTCCGTTTTTTTAACGCGCGTGAAAAACGCATTCCATACGCGCGTAAAAAACGCAGAAACGCAGCCATAACGCATGCCACACGCAACTACAACGCAAGCAAAACGTCACGTTTTTTACGCGCGCAAAAACGCCACGCTCGTTTGAATCCAGCCTTATTCCCACATAGTGTTTTTGTGTTTTTTGTGGTTTTGAGAAATTTTCTTTTTAAATTCATTTTCTTTTGTCTAGTCGAAAACTATTCTCTACATTCATTTTGATAAACAAAGAAATGAAAGCCAGATTGAATTGCAATTTACTTTGCAGTATTTCTTTCTTAAGAGGGTCAAGGCAAGTGACACATTACATAACACTGCCTTCCTTTATTTGGTCTAGGGTTTATTTTGCTACTGACTTATTGTTTTGGAAGTGAGACAATGCAAACCTCAAGATGTCTTTGGAATGTTAAAATAGTTGAGGTCCGAGAAAAGTGGAGCTGTAAAGTAAATAAAATCGTTTTAGAATTGGGCTAATCAATCAGCTCACAGCTGTCATTAGCAGAATACTTCTGTGTGGATTTTCTTCTTGTTTATACTTCATGGAGTTGAAAGGTTTCTCCAAATCAAATATTTTATTAAATGCAACTTTAGCAGATTCTTTGACATCTTTTAACCTCTTAATAACCAGGCCTGAAAAGATCTCAATGACCAGCAAAATATTTTTGCCTCTGCGTTTCAGCAGTTCTTTTATTTTTTCATTGATGTGGCTGTATGACTATAAGGGTATGTTCACACGTTGAGCCAAAAACGTCTGAAAATATGGAGCTGTTTTCAAGGGAAAACAGCACCTGATTTTAAGACGTTTTTTGAGCAACTCGCGTTTTTTGCTGCATTTTTCGCGCCATTTTCGCGCCGTTTTTTCGGCCGTTTTTGGAGCTGTTTTCAATAGAGTCTATGAGAAAACGGCTCCAAAAACGTCCCAAGAAGGGTCCTGCACTTCTTTTGACGAGGCTGTAATTTTACGCATCGTCTTTTGACAGCGACGCGTAAATTGACAGGTCGTCGGCACAGTACATCGGCAAACCCATTGAAAGCAATGGCCAGATGTTTGCCGACGTGTTGTAGCCGTCGTTTCAGGCGTAAATCGAGGCGTAAAATGACTCGTTTAAGCCTGAAAATAGGTCGGGTGACCCCAGCCTTAGGGTATGTTCACACGCAGTGTTTTTAGGCGTAATTCGGACATTACGAGCCTTTATTTTACGTGTCGCTGTCAAAATACGGCGCGTAAAATGATGGCTCGTCAAAAGAAGTGCAGGACACTTCTTGGGATGTTTTTGGAGGCGTTTTCCAGAAACGACCGTAAAAAACGCCGTGAAAATCACAAGAGGCACAAAAAACATTTGAAATTCAGGAGCTGTTTTCCCTTGAACACAGCTCCGTATTTTGAGACGTTTTTGACTCTGCGTGTAAACATACCCTAAGGGTATGTGCACACACACTAATTACGTCCGTAATTTACGGACGTATTTCGGCCGCAAGTACCGGACCGAACTCAGTGCAGGGAGCCGGGCTCCTGTCATCATAGTTATATACGATGCTAGGAGTCCCTGCCTCTCTGCAGGACAACTGTCCCGTACTGTAATCATGTTTTCAGTACAGGACAGTAGTTCCACAGAGAGGCAGGGACTCCTAGCATCGTACATATGTATGATGCTAGGAGCCCGGCTCCCTGCACTGAGTTCGGTCCACTACTTGCGGCCGAAATACGTCCGTCAATTACGGATGTAAATAGTGTGTGTGCACATACCCTTACAATAACTATGTCACTTTTTGCACGGTGTGAAAATATAGGAAGAAAGGGATATCTCAGCAATGTTTTTTGTTTATTTTTATACTGTTCATATTTTAACCTGTTGCCGATGTTTGACGTCTATGCTCGTCATGAGCGGCTGGACGTTGTTGAATCATAGACAACACGCTGATCAGGAGTTGGGCAATGGCTGTAATACACAGTCACAGCCCCGCCCTAATGGCAGAGATTAGGGAAGCTGATCGCGGAATTCAAAGGGAAAATGAGAAGGGGGATCCTCCTTTGATCGTTTTACAGAGAATCCCTGTGATGCAATCAAGGGACATACCTTATATGGCCAGACAGCCCAGGGTCCATTGAAGGAACCCAGGGCTGTCTGACCATATTTCCTGTTGTTAGGGAATACTTAGGTATTAGGTTCACCAGCCTCCAATCGAGTCACCAACTTTCCCGGGAGTCCCACTTGATCATGCCGCAGTCATGGACCAAGGCGATTAAAGGGCTAAATAGACAAATTTGGAAGTTGGTCCGATCACTGCTTTTGAGTAACAGCTATTTCTTTTTTTTTGGTCTTCTTAATTTTCTTTTGTTTTTGCTAAGCAAATTACGTGTGTTATATCTCTATGGATAGATTGGATGTTAATGGAACAGTAGTAACCAAATCTTATTTGCGATTTATTATAACCCATTACATCCTGAATAATCCGTGGGACTTCCTTCCAAAATCTTTTAATTCCCGGGCATTGCCACAAGCAGTGAGCCAAACCAGCTTTTTCTAAATTCACATTTGGGTCATTCTTGCTTAAGGATGACCTGTGACCTCTCCAGACATGTCATATTTAGTAAATACTTGTATTCCCCATGAAATAAGAATTCCGTGATATACTATCTTGTGCCGTTAATCTGATATTCCTCCTAGAATTTATGAATAAATTGACAACTGGGTGTTACCATTTCCATTGTAAAAGGGGTGTGTCCCTGCACAGTCTGAGATTGTCAGCACCGATTGGACATTGTACTGACACACCCCCAATTGGTAACTACCAGTTGTCAATTTACTCATACATTTCTAGAAGGAATAACCGAGGAATGGCATAACGTAAAGTTCTAAGAAAAGATGCTCCAGAATTGTGATTTTGTGGGGAACACAGTTATTTACTAAAACAGACATGTCAGGAGACATGTCTAAACCCCTTAGTATACTTTTCAACAGCTTTATTAAAGGCTCTCGGAGCTCTATTCAAAATCTGCCATTGTCTCCCTTCTAATTTCTCTGAACTTTTCAGGTGTCTAATTCTTTCCCAGCCAGTCCAGGTCTAAAGGTCCTATTACACGGCCCGATATGGGCTGTAAAAACGAGCGCCAACCAATGAGACAGTACAATGATCAGTGCTAGTTTGCACCTTTTACAAGGAGCAATGATTGGTTTTGTATGTGAACGAGTGATCGTTACTACGATCGTTCATCCCCATAGATTTTCATCTTGTCGGCAACACATCTCCCTCTTTACACAGGAAGATGTGCTTCCGACAATGATAATATTTAATGCTGCATAAACTAGCATATCAGCCAATGAATGAACGATCGGCTGCTTGTTAGACTTGTTTAAACAGGGCAATGATCGGGGACGAGCGTTCATATGAGCGCTCCTTTGACCGATCATTGGCCCGTCTAAAAGGACCTTTAATCTTTTTTCCATTTATCTGTTATCTCTACCATTCCTGGGCTATTATAATGATTTAGTAGTGACTTGTAGGTTTCCGAAAGAGACGTTTGTCCAGTAATATTAATCAATTTATCAAATTTTTGAATTTGGAAAAACTACCCACAATGTCCTTTATCAGGCTCTTATAAGTTGATATACTTTGCAAATAGTACAGAACTAATGTATCACTCGCACCATACCTCTTTATTATTTCCTCAAATAGTAGGAGATTTCTGGTCTCCCCAGTCCTTGAATGATAGAATCCTCTGGGCCCTGAAGATGTCCGTAAATTTACAGCCTACCAGGGTTGCCAACCGTCTGTAAATTTACGGACAGTCTGCAAAAAACGGGTGTTTTTTTTCTGCCGTCCGTAGTGTCCGGCAGAAAAAACGCTGTCCGGGATTTTTTCCCCTTGTCGAATCCCCGCTAAAACTTTGCACTGCGCATGTGCCAGGATCTACATGTGCACTTGCGCAGTGCAAGGAGCAAAGAGGAAAAATCTGTCTCTGACTGAGGTCGTATGGGGACCAGTCACCTAACCTCACGTCATGATGAACCAAAACCAGTCACCAGGTAGAGAGTGGTGGGTGATCGGGTGAGGCCGGAGTGAGCGAGACAGACTCACCATTTACAGCCCTGCTTGCAGCTTTCCCGCGCTAAGTCAGAAAGCTACAAGTGTGGATGTGATTAGTGAGTCCCACTCCAGTCCCAGCACATCTGGCGGTCCCTGATCCTGACTGACTGACTGACCGAGCAAGTATCTGACTGTCTCTCTCTGGCAATAGCGGTCGGGAAACTACTGGATTAGGTGCCCAACTTCCCTGTGCCAGTTGTCAAGTTTAGACTCTAGTGTAGTGGTTAGCATGTTTACCTTACATATGAAAGGTACCTGGTTCAAAACTTGGCAGAATTTCTTGTAAATTATTATTATTATCTTAATTGTATTACTTTAATTGTTTGTTAATTCAACTTGAATTGTGTCCATACACATCTTTACTATCCCACTCATGTGATCACTTATAAAAAGGTGTTACTTATACTGTTTATCACTAACTCTTGATTTTGTAATGTGTCCGTCAAAATTTTGGTCTGTCCGTGATTTTTAGCTCTGTTGTCCAGAAATTACTGAAGTGGAGGTTGGCAACCATGCAACCTACTATCTTAAAGACTTCTGGATGTTACCTGGTCTCCAGGTATTTTGATATGGTTCCTGGGAGTTTAAAGCCTTTCTGCATCTTTCTCTAGACATGTATTACATTCTTTATTAATATAGAATTTGTCCATCTTCTAATTTGTGCATTAGATTAGAGATGTACGGCTTCCCTTAACCCCTTCCCGCCCAATCACGTTAATGTACGTGACAATCGGCGGTGCTTTCCCGCATTCTCACGTACAGTAACGTCCCGACAATAAACTGTCACCATGACATGGTGACAATGGGCAGATCGCGGCGGCGAGTAGCAACAAACACTTACCACTCGCCGGCACAGGACCAATCAAAGGGGTCCTGTGACGTCGATGGCTGTGATTGGTCATTCAAAACTGAATGACCAATCACAGCATATGTAAACAAAAGACACAGGATTCTTCTCATCACCGGCCCTGACAAGCTCATTTCTGTCAGAGAGCTTGTGAGAGTCGGTGTGTGAAGCCCTGTCAGAGAGAAAAAGTGAAAGAAAAGTGAATAAAGATCTCTTCTAGATCTCCCCAGATCTCTCCTGTCCCAGTAGTTATAAAATAATGCCCAAATCGCCCACCCATTACCCCAGTTAAATTACTGCGCCATATTACTTTAGGCGATACCCTAAATACCCCCAGATCGCCCCCTCACTGCCCAGTGAGACAACATTGAGCCGTGTCAGTGTACAGTCCGATCCACACAGATCGCCAACATTCACTGTTGCCGTGCCACATACAGTGACAGATTTACGCAGTGATCCAGTCAGTTCCATCCCTCTCCTACATTTTTGAGAGCGCCAGTTTGTTTCCAGTTAATAAAAAATATATATATATCTAAAAAAACAAATTCTAGTAATTTAGGGTTACGATAAACTTAGATCTGTTACATTGTAGTGCACATTACTGCAATATGGCGCAGAAATTTTATAGCCCAGAGGAGGCATATGCTATGCTGTGTTCAGATACAGACTCTGCTAGCGGGGATGAAATGCAGTTCATGCTGACATCATCTTCGTCTAGCGAGTCTGATGAGCCCCCCCTGCAGCGCAGAAGTGTTACTGGTTCTGACCAGCCCCCCGATAGTGAGGCGATATGGATGCCTGCTACAAGTTATGCCCCCCAAGTTCACGAGACTTCACCGCATCCTCGGGAATCCAAGTGGAGACCACGGGGTTCGCAGAGTTCGATTTTTTTTAAATTATTTTTCTCCGCTGAATATATAAATTTAATGGTCAAAACAGACAAATTTATATGCTGAACAATTTCTCGCCCACAATCCCACATCCTACTATTCCGAAGGCTAAATTTGGATCCCCACAAACTCAGAGGAGCTTTGCAAATTTTGGGGCCTGTTACTGAATATGGGCCTCATAAAGAAACCCAGCATTAGGGACTACTGGTCATCTGATGTTCTATATAATACCCCCCATTATGGCACCATTATGACCAAAAAAAGGGTCATCCTCAAATTTCTGCATTATGCAGATAATACCCGCTGCCCACCCCCCGATGATCACAAATTATGACCGTTTATATAAAATAAGGCCTGTCATCAACCATTTGAATTTAAAATTTGCCCAAATTTACACCCCAGGTAAAAATATTGTGGTCGACGAGTCTCTCGTCAGTTTTAGGGGAAGGCTCCACTTCCGTCAATACCTCCCAAGTAAAAGGGCCCGGTATGGAATAAAGCTGTATAAGATCTGTGAAAGTTCCACCGGGTACACACATTGTTTACGGATTTATGAGGGAAGGGATTCCAAAATTGATCCCCCAGCGTGCCCCCCTTCCCTTAGTGTCAGCGGAAAAATTGTGTGGGATCTTATACACCCACTACTTGGCCAGGGATATAATGTCTATATAGACAATTTCTATAACAGCTTCCCTCTCCAAAAGTGCCTTTTAGCAAGAGCGACAGTGGCCTGTGGCACGATCAAAAAAAAGGGCCTCCCCAAAACCCTCCTGGGCCAGACATTGCCAAAAGAAGAAAGCAAAGCAATGTGCAGCGACAACATGTTGCTAGTGAAATATAGGGACAAGAAAGATGTCCACATTCTATCAAGCATCCATAAGGATAGCCGCATCCACGTTCCAGTTTGTGGCTCCAGCACCACAACTTCCAAGCCTGCTTCCGTACTGGATTATAACCGCTTTATGGGTGGGGTGGATCTATCTGATCAGGTCATAAAGCCGTATAGTGCCATGCGGAAAAGTAAGACCTGGTACAAGAAGCTGGCAGTCCACCCCACCCAAATGGCAATGTATAACGCATTTGCGGTGTCCAGATACGCAGGCAATAGAAACACATTTCTCCAATTTCAGGAGACAATAATCAAGGCCCTTTTGTTTGACAACGCAGAAGGCGAGGGCACTTCTTCGGGAGATTACAGTTGCCGTATAATTCCAGGTCAGCACTTTCCCTCAGTAAATCCCCCCACTGAGAAGAAAACAAGACCCCAGAAAAGATGTCAGGTGTGTTCCAAAAAAGGCTTTAGGAAAGACACTATCCACCAATATGAGACATGGCCCACAAAGCCAGGCCTATGCATCAATGAATGTTTTAAAATTTACCATACCTCCACTGAGTTTTAGATTATTTTATTTATACACCCATTTATTTAAAAAATGTACCATTCTAAATTGATTTTTGAAGCTAAGTAATTTTATATCATATATTTTTGCCCACTTACTAAAATTTAAAAGAAGCCCAAACAAAACGAAAAATTCTTACTACACCCCTAGTGGAATACCTAAAGTAGTTTCACATTATAATTAGTCACACCAAATGAAAATAAATTAACCCTTTCATGCCGACAATCTGTAGATTCACGTCCTATCCGCATATACCCAATGCAGCCAGGGAGTGAATCTACAGACCTCTGCATCTGCCGGCATAGCGCTGGGGAGATCGCTCTGACGCCGGCGGTGCCAGTTTCCCCGGCTTCCCAGTAACTTGTTCTCTGACAACCGAACCGATTGGCTCGGCTACAGAGCATGTGATCATCATGATTAACCAATCATGGTGATCTCTGAAAAGTTTGTTTATAAACTTTTCACACTTGTCTTCTTCTCTCAGCCTCCTTCACTCTGTCACAGTGTTTCAGACAGATGGAGACTGATCGAGAGAAGACAGAAGGCAAGTAAATAAAAGCATTACATACAAGTATATAGAAAGTATATACTTTGTATTCCCTGTGGCCCTTAGTGTTAGAATAGGCAGGCAGGAATACTAGGTTAGCTAGCGTGATCATAAATTGTTAGTTAATTAAGTCATACCTTAACTATTTAGTGTAATTTAATAAATTACACTAAATCTGGCACTTTTTTGATCAATTGTTTCATTGTAATATTAAATATGTGTTGCATATGTAGTAAAAATATATATTTTTTAAAAGTGTAATTTGTTGAGAAAAAAACCCCTAATAAAATGGTTAAGTTATCCGAAGTAGTTCAGAAGTTATGACAGTTTAAAAGAATGTATGCCAAAACTTTAAATTTAGGCCTGGTCATTGAGGCATCAATGACCCTTGGTCCTGAAAGTGTTAAGGACTATAGGTTTAGAAAGTATAGTTTGTAATTGGATTGAGAATTGGCTCAAGGACCTCAGAGAGTTGTGGTCAATGATTCCTACTCTGAATGGTCCCCGGTAATAAGTGGTGTACCCCAGGGTTCAGTGCTGGGACCACTATTATTCAACTTATTTATTCATGATATAGAGGATGGGATTAATAGCACTATTTCTATTTTTGCAGATGACACCAAGCTATGTAATATAGTTCAGACTATGGAAGATGTTTGTCAATTGCAAGCGGATTTAAACAAACTGAGTGTTTGGGTGTCCACTTGGCAAATTAAGTTTAATGTAGATAAATGTAAAGTTATGCACCTGGGTACGAACAACTTGCATGCATCATATGTCCTAGGGGGAGCTACACTGTGGGAGTCACTTGTTGAGAAGGATCTGGGTGTACTTGTAAATCATAAATTAAATAACAGCATGCAATGTCAATCAGCTGCTTCAAAGGCCAGCAAGATATTGTTGTGTATTAAAAGAAGCATGGACTCACGGGACAGGGAAGTAATATTACCACTTTACAAAGCATTAGTGAGGCCTCATCTAGAATATGCAGTTCAGTTCTGGGCTCCAGTTCATAGAAAGGTTGCCCTGGAGTTGGAAAGAATACAAAGAAGAGCAACGAAGCTAATAAGGGGCATGGAGAATCTAAGTTACTGTATGAGGAAAGATAAAAAGAACTAAACTTATTTAGCCTTGAAAAAAGACGACTAAGGGGGATATGATTAACTTATATAAATATATGAATGGCACATACAAAAAATATGGTGAAATCCTGTTCCATGTAAACCCCCTCAAAAAACAAGGGTGCACTCCCTCCATCTGGAAAAAGAAAGGTTCAACCTGCAGAGGTGACAAGCTTTCTTTACTGTGAGAACAGTGAATTTATGGAATAGTCTACCGCAGTAGCTGGTCACAGCAGGGAGAGTAGATGACTTTACAAAAGGGTTAGATAATTTCCTAGAACCCAAAAATATTAGCTCCTATGTGTAGAAATTTTTTACTTCCCCTTTCCCATCCCTTGGTTGAACTTGATGGACATGTGTCTTTTTTCAACCGTACAAACTATGTAACTATGTAACTATCAAGACAAGTTGCTGCTTAAACGGTCCCAAGATTAAAAGTTATCTCCTAACCACAGGATAGGTGATACCATGCTGATCTGTGTGGGTCCAACTGCTGGGACCCCCACTGATCAAAAGTACAGGGGTCCCGTTCCTCCTAATGAATGCAGCGGCAGTTCCCGATTGAGCCCTGCAGCTCTATTCACTGGCTTTGGGACTGCCGGAGATGGCCCGAGTATAGCACTCAGCTATCTCCGGCAGTGCCATAGTGAATGAACAGAGCAGCAGGGCGCATGATCATGATCGGCGGGGTCCCAGCGTTCGGACCCCACAGATCAGCATGTTAATTTTTAATCTTTTAATCCTGGGATAACCTTTAACCCTTTCATGACTAAGCCATTTTTTGTGCTTTCGTTTTTCACTCCCCGCCTTCCAAGAGCCACTGTTAGGGATCTGCCAGGTACTACGTCTAGGTATACTCCTGGGATTAATCAATCCACACCTGAGGCCAGACCTGTTAGACTGACACCGTCTCCCACCAACCAGGGTGGCAGGCTCAGGAGTGGGAGAGCCTATCGCGGCCTGGTCAGTTGGAGTTAGCTCCGCCCCCTGTGCTTTATTACCAGCCGTGTTCTCTTCCTCAGTGCTTGTAATTCTTCTGGATTCCTGGCCCCACTGCTGCTTGCTCCAGCCTGCTTCTGCCGTGCTTCTGCCTTGCTGCAGTTCCGCTTAACCTGCTTCGCTTTGCCCCTGGCTTGCTTCCTTCTCCATGCTCACGTTGGTATACTCCACTTCATCCTGGTCCTGACTATTCATTCACCGCTCCGTTTCCTCGCGGCGTTCCGTGGGCTACTGCCCCTTCCCTTGCGTGTTCCCTGTTTGTTCTCCCGTGCACTTAGACAGCGTAGGGACCGCCGCCCAGTTGTACCCCGTCGCCTAGGGCGGGTCGTTGCAAGTAGGCAGGGTCAGGGCGGTGGGTAGATTAGGGCTCACTTTCCCTTCACCTCCTTCCTGCCAGTACATAATTACAAGCCCATACCTAGTCTACCATTCTCCTACGCTGACGCTATCATGGACCCCCTTGAGACCCTGACCCAGCAGATGCAGGGCCTCTCCCTACAGGTCCAGGCCCTGGCCCAGAGGGTCAACCAGGGTGACGCTGCCTTAGTAGTACCCCTCACCTCACCTTTAGAACCCGACCTCAAGTTACCTGACCGGTTCTCAGGGGACCGTAAGACTTTTCTCTCCTTCCGGGAGAGTTGCAGACTGTATTTCCGCCTAAAACCCCACTCCTCAGGTTCCGAGAACCAGCGGGTGGGTATCATCATATCCCGACGCCAGGAAGGGCCCCAAGAGTGGGCCTTCTCCTTGGCTCCTGACGCCCCTGAACTTTCCTCTGTTGATCGTATTTTCTCTGCGCTCGGACTCATTTACGACGACACTGACAGGACTGCTTTATCCGAGAGTCAGCTGGTGACCTTACGTCAGGGTAGGAGACCGGTTGAGGAATACTGTTCTGATTTTAGAAAGTGGTGCGTAGCTTCTCGGTGGAACGATCCGGCCCTAAGGTGCCAGTTTAGGTTAGGATTATCTGACGCCCTGAAGGATCTGCTGGTTAGCTACCCCTCTTCTGACTCCCTTGACCAGGTTATGGCCCTAGCAGTACGACTTGACCGACGTCTCAGGGAACGTCAGCTTGAACGTTTCAATGTGCTCCCCTCTGACTTTTCTGCGATCCACCCCGAGGTCCCGTCCCCTCGCCCCTCCACGGAGGACTCGGAGGTACCTATGCAACTCGGGGCCTCCATGTCCCCTCGACAACATAGGGAGTTTCGCAGAATGAATGGTCTCTGCTTCTACTGTGGGGACGACAAGCATCTACTGAACACCTGTCCCAGGCGCAAGAATAAAAAGCCGTAAAACTTCCGCGCCTAAGTGATCATCGGGGAGGTCACTTGGGCGCACAGGTATTTCCCGTTAATGTGAAACGCAATAAAATTTTGCTTCCCTTTCAGGTCTCGTTTGCTGGCCGGTCTGCCACGGGCAGTGCTTTCGTGGATTCTGGCTCATCTGCTAATATCATGTCTGTGGAATTTGCTATGTCTCTGAAGATGCCTTTTATTGATTTACCTTATCCTATCCCTGTAGTAGGTATCGACTCAACCCCCCTTGCTAATGGTTATTTTACTCAGCATACTCCTGTTTTTGAACTCCTGGTTGGCTCCATGCATTTGGAGCAGTGCTCTGTACTGGTGATGCAGGGATTATCGTCTGATCTGGTACTAGGTCTTCCCTGGTTGCAGTTGCATAATCCCACGTTTGATTGGAATACTGGGGAGCTTACCAAATGGTGCAATGAATGTCTTATGTCATGTCTTTCTGTTAACTCTATTTCTCCCCGGGAGGAGGTAAACACGCTTCCTGAGTTTGTTCAGGACTTCGCCGATGTGTTTTCTAAGGAGGCCTCCGAGGTGTTGCCCCCCCATAGAGATTATGATTGCGCCATCGATTTGGTGCCTGGTGCCAAGCTTCCTAAGGGTAGGATATTTAATCTTTCATGTCCTGAACGTGAAGCTATGAGGGTGTATATCCAAGAATGCCTGGCCAAGGGTTTCATTCGCCCCTCGACTTCTCCTGTAGGTGCTGGCTTCTTCTTCGTGGGGAAGAAGGATGGTGGTCTTAGGCCATGCATTGATTATCGTAACCTGAATAAGGTCACCGTAAGGAACCAGTACCCACTTCCTTTGATTCCGGATCTTTTTAATCAGGTTCAGGGAGCCCAATGGTTTTCTAAGTTCGATCTACGGGGGGCATATAACCTTATCCGCATCAAAGAGGGGGATGAGTGGAAAACTGCGTTCAACACACCCGAGGGTCATTTCGAATACCTGGTCATGCCCTTTGGGTTGTGTAATGCCCCTGCTGTCTTCCAGAATTTTATTAATGAAATCCTGAGAGATTACCTGGGTAATTTTCTTGTTGTGTACCTTGATGACATACTGGTGTTTTCCAAGGACTGGTCCTCCCACGTGGAGCATGTCAGGAAGGTGCTCCAGGTCCTTCGGGAGAATAATCTGTTTGCTAAGACTGAAAAATGTGTCTTTGGGGTACAGGAGATACCATTTTTAGGGCAAATCCTCACTCCTCATGAATTCCGCATGGACCCTGCCAAGGTTCAGGCTGTGGCGGAATGGGTCCAACCTGCCTCCCTTAAGGCATTACAGTGTTTTTTAGGTTTCGCCAACTATTACAGGAGATTTATTGCCAACTTCTCGGTCGTCGCTAAGCCTCTTACGGACCTTACTCGCAAGGGTGCTGATGTCCTCCATTGGCCCCCTGAGGCCGTCCAGGCCTTTGAGACCCTCAAGAAGTGCTTTATCTCGGCCCCCGTGCTGATTCAGCCCAACCAAGAGGAGCCATTTATTGTGGAGGTTGACGCATCCGAGGTGGGAGTGGGGGCCGTCTTGTCCCAGGGTACCAGCTCCCTCACCCATCTCCGCCCCTGTGCTTACTTCTCTAGGAAGTTTTCGCCCACGGAGAGTAACTATGATATTGGCAACCGCGAACTTCTAGCCATTAAATGGGCTTTTGAAGAGTGGCGGCACTTCCTGGAGGGGGCCAGACACCAGGTAACGGTCCTTACGGATCACAAGAATCTGGTTTTCCTAGAATCGGCCCGGAGGCTTAATCCTAGACAAGCTCGGTGGGCACTATTCTTTACCAGATTTAATTTCTTGGTTACCTATAGGGCTGGGTCCAAGAATATTAAAGCTGATGCTCTGTCACGTAGTTTCATGGCCAATCCTCCTTCCGAGAAGGATCCTGCTTGTATTTTACCCCCTGGTATAATCGTTTCTACCACGGATTCTGATTTAGCTTCTGATATTGCGGCTGATCAGGGTTCAGCTCCAGGGAACGTCCCTGGGGACAAACTGTTTGTTCCCCTGCAATACCGGCTAAGGGTACTCAGGGAAAACCATGACTCCGCTCTATCTGGTCATCCTGGCATCTTGGGCACCAAACACCTCATTACCAGAAACTATTGGTGGCCTGGGTTGCCTAAAGACGTTAGGGCTTACGTCGCCGCTTGTGAGGTTTGCGCTAGTTCCAAAACCCCTAGGTCCCGACCTGCGGGCCTACTACGTTCCTTGCCCATTCCCCAGAGACCTTGGACCCATATCTCCATGGATTTTATCACCGATTTGCCCCCATCTCAGGGCAAGTCGGTGGTGTGGGTGGTAGTAGACCGCTTCAGCAAGATGTGCCACTTTGTGCCCCTTAAGAAGCTACCTAACGCCAAGACGTTAGCTTCTTTGTTTGTGAAACACATCCTTTGTCTCCATGGGGCCCCAGTCAATATCGTTTCTGACAGAGGGGTACAATTTGTTTCCTTATTTTGGAGAGCTTTTTGTAAAAAATTGGAGATTGATCTGTCCTTCTCCTCCGCCTTCCATCCCGAAACTAATGGCCAAACGGAAAGGACTAACCAATCCCTGGAACAATATTTAAGGTGTTTCATCTCTGACTGTCAATTCGATTGGGTCTCATTCCTTCCCCTTGCTGAATTTTCCCTGAATAACCGGGTCAGTAACTTGTCAGGGGTCTCCCCGTTTTTCTGTAATTTCGGGTTTAACCCAAGGTTCTCCTCCGTTTCCCCTGGTTGTTCCAATAATCCTGAGGTAGAGGATGTTCATCGGGAACTGTGCACAGTCTGGGCCCAGGTTCAGAAGAACCTAGAGGCGTCCCAGAGCGCACAAAAGATTCAGGCTGATAGTAGACGTTCTGCTAACCCCCGGTTTGTCGTCGGGGATTTGGTCTGGTTGTCGTCCAGGAACTTGCGCCTTAAGGTCCCGTCCAGGAAGTTTGCTCCCCGATTTATTGGACCTTATAAGATCATTGAAGTCCTCAACCCTGTATCCTTCCGTCTGGAGCTGCCCCCATCCTTTTGCATACATGACATCTTCCATGCCTCCCTCCTCAAACGCTGCTCCCCGTCCTGGTCCCCCTCGAGGAAACCTCCTGTTCCCGTTCTCACCCCTGAGGGGGTGGAATTCGAGGTGGCCAAGATTATGGACAGTAGGATGGTCCAGGGCTCCCTCCAGTACCTGGTCCATTGGAGAGGATACGGGCCGGAGGAGAGGACTTGGGTACCTGCCCGTGATGTTCACGCTGGGGTATTGATCAGGAGGTTCCACCTTCTCTTCCCTACTAAACCGGGTCCTCTTAGTAAGGGTCCGGTGGCCCCTCATAAAAGGGGGAGTACTGTTAGGGATCTGCCAGGTACTACGTCTAGGTATACTCCTGGGATTAATCAATCCACACCTGAGGCCAGACCTGTTAGACTGACACCGTCTCCCACCAACCAGGGTGGCAGGCTCAGGAGTGGGAGAGCCTATCGCGGCCTGGTCAGTCGGAGTTAGCTCCGCCCCCTGTCCTTTATTACCTGCCGTGTTCTCTTCCTCAGTGCTTGTAATTCTTCTGGATTCCTGGCCCCACTGCTGCTTGCTCCAGCCTGCTTCTGCCGTGCTTCTGCCTTGCTGCAGTTCCGCTTAACCTGCTTCGCTTTGCCCCTGGCTTGCTTCCTTCTCCATGCTCACGTTGGTATACTCCACTTCATCCTGGTCCTGACTATTCATTCACCGCTCCGTTTCCTCGCGGCGTTCCGTGGGCTACTGCCCCTTCCCTTGCGTGTTCCCTGTTTGTTCTCCCGTGCACTTAGACAGCGTAGGGACCGCCGCCCAGTTGTACCCCGTCGCCTAGGGCGGGTCGTTGCAAGTAGGCAGGGACAGGGCGGTGGGTAGATTAGGGCTCACTTTCCCTTCACCTCCTTCCTGCCATTACAGCCACCCAGCAGACAGTAATCTTATACTGTATAAGATTACTGTCTGTTAGGGCCCTGTATCTAAGCCTAACATGTGGCAGGCTTAGATACAGGACCCAACAGACAGTCTCACACATGGGCCCTGCAGGCTTTGATACAGGGCCCATGTGGGATCCTGTCTGATGGGCCCTGTATCTAAGTCTACCCATTGTAGGCTAAGATTCATTGCCCCAGCAGACAGTAATCTTATACTGTATAAGATTACTGTTTGCTTGGGCCCGTATCTAAGCCTAACATGTGGTAGGCTTAGATACAGGGTCTAATAGACAGTATCACACATGGGCCCTGTACCTAAGCCTACCGCATGTGTTACTAATGTTTTTTTTTGTGTTTTTTTAAAGGTTCGGATGTTGGACTACATCGGATTTGAAGACTACTTCGATGACGGCTTTTTTATTTTCAATAAAATGGTTAATGATGGATGTGTTTTTTTTAGTTCAATAAAATATATTTTTATGTCCTTGTGTTTTTTTAAACTTTATTACACTGCCTTAGTAATGGCCGCTAGCTGGTTGACAGCATCCATTATAAAGTCTAGCATTAACCCCAATGGCGGTTCATCATATAGGCGGTTCGGGCAGCCGCCCGGGGCCCGAGGCCCCCATGGGGCCCATGGCCACCCAAACTGCACATAATCTTAAAAACTATGCAGTGCACTTGCGCTGCTAACTGTCACTGCGGAGTTGGGGAGAAGGTGCAGGGAGAGCAATTCAGGGCGGTCTTAGCCGGGATAGTGAAAGTTAGCAGAAGTTAAGCACATCTGCTAGTGTTTAGGACACGCCTCTCTACATAAAAGTGCTCTGAATAGTAGGCTAAAGGACCTTTGATGACGTCATGGCCATGTGACCCCGCCCACCAATCAGGTCCTTCTACCACAGTGAAGAAACAGAATATCTGCAGGGTAGAAGGCCCGCCCCCCAGATAGGTCTTTACACAGAGCCCCAGGCTGGTGAGTGCTTTTCCAAACACCCATCCCTTCATCCCTCCCTCCATCTCTTCATCAATTTATCTCTACATTACCCCCTCCCTTCATCACTCACTCCCTTCCTTCATCCCTCCATAACTCACGCCCTCCCTCCCTTCACCCCTCATCACTCCCTTTATCCCTCCATCACTCCCTCCCTCCATCACTCTCTCCCTTCATCCCTCCATCACTCCCTTCCTCCCTTCATCACTGCAGTGTGTGGCGCTATCTACAGGGGACGGTGTGTGGCACTATCTACAGGAGGCTGTGTGTGGTCTATCTACAGAGGGCAGTGTGTGGCGCTATCTACAGGGGGCGGTGTGTGGGGCTATCTACAGGGGCTGTTTGTGGCGCTATCTACAGGAGGGTATGTGTGGCGCTGTCTGCAGGGTGTGTGTGTGGCGCTATATATGGGGAGCTGTGTGCTGTAATGCTACCTACATAGGGGTGTTTGTGTGGCGCTATCTATAGGGGGTTGTGTGGCGCTCTCTACAGGGGTGTGTGTGTAATGCTCTCTACAGGGGGGTGTGGCGCTATATATAGGTAGGGCTGTGTGTGTGTGTAGCTATCTACAGGGGGATGTGTGTGGCGCTATCTACAGGGGGTGTGTGGCGGTATCTACAGGGGGATGTGTGTGGCGCTATCTACAGGGGCTTTGCATGTGACACTATCTACAGCTGGCTGTGTGTGGCTATCTGAAGGGGCCTTTGTGCATGTGGTGCTTTACTTTACAGTGTTTGACACAATTATATTCAGGGGCGCAGTGTATGGTGCTATTATAATTAGAGGCACAGTGTGTGGCACCATGATAATTTTATCTTCGTCTATAGGTGTGGATATGTTGGAAAAGGGAGGAACAGAAGACATCTGAGTGGAAAATTCTGCAGAAATGGGCCATGGCCGGGAGAATTCGTCATGAAGTCTGGACCGGATGGAGAAGAGAAGAGGAAAAAAGTTATTAGAATCTAAGAAGTCGTCACCTGTAAGTCACTACATTTATAGAGAATCTATCATCTCTCCTGACATGTTTATTATAGGAAATCCTTGTGTTTCCCCAAATTGTCTTTGTGCGGTCCAGGATTGATAGGCAAATGCGTGTTACCATTCCCCTTGTCAGGAGGATGTGTTCCTGCACAGTGTGATACTGTCAGTGATGGTAGGAGACTGTCAGTATGTAGGGACACAGCCTTTTGACAAGGAGAATCGTAACACCCATTTGATAATGCTTGCACAAAAAGGTAGTGTTAACAATAGTTACGGCGCGGCGGGGCGGTGGCGGAGAAGGGGGACCCAAGTTTGGGTAACAGCCCAAGGCCTATAGTCTACTTAATCTGCCACTGACTAACCCCCATTATTACCCCAGTACCCACCGCCACCAGTTGTGCCAGGCAGTGTTCCCTATAAGGTGCGCGGCTGCGCGACCGCGCACCTTCCACGATCCGCCCGCTCACTAAACTTTAAAGCCTGCGCACTGTCACGAGTGGCGGGCACATGCAGTGGTGTCGCTAGCATCGGAGGAGGCTCTGGTGCTAGCGACAGCCACATTCACTTGTATATGTGTCCTCAGGATGCAGATACAAATGAATACTATGGGCTGCAGGCAGGGCCGGCCTTAAGGGTGTGCGAGCGCACAGGGAGCTGCACCCTCCCAGCATGTAGTGTGCGCCACTGGGCTCTGCCTCCACTCTGTGCTCTGCTCTTAGTTAGTTACACACACGGAGCCGAGAAGCAGGGGAGGAAGCTCCGCCCACAGCCCGTCCTGCAAGAATCCTGTGATCCTGTCAGCAAAGAGAGATGGTGCGTAGTCTGTGTGTATATGTGTGTGTATACAGTGTGTGTCTCTGTGTGTGTATACAGTATGTGTCTGTGTTTGTATGTGTATATGTTAGTGTGTGTGTGTGTCTCTGTGTGTTTATTTCTCTTTGTAAAAGTGTGTTCAATATTAAAGTAGAACAGATAAAATGAAGATATCTGTACTGCCTCCTATATAACCTGCTACCCCCTACATACCCTGCTGCCCCTATATATCCTGCTTCCCCTATATACCCTGTTGCCCCCTATATATCCTGCTGCCCCTATATATCCTGCTGCCCCTATATACTCTGCTGCCCCCTATATAGCCTGCTGCCCCTATATACCCTGCTTCCTTATATACCCTGCTGCCCAATATATACTATGCTGCCCCTATATACCCTGCTGCCCCTATATATCCTTCTGCCCCTATATACCCTGCTGCCCCTATATATCATGCTGCCCCTATATAACCTGCTGCCCCTATATACCCTGCTTCCCCTATATACCCTGCTGCCCCCATATAACCTGCTGCCCCTTATTTAACCTGCTTCCCCTTATATACCCTGCCACCACTATATAACCTGCTGCCCCTTATATACCTTACTGTTCCTTATATACCCTGCTTCCCCTTATATACCCTACTGCCCATTATATACCTTGCTGCCCCTTATATACCTTGCTGGCCCTTATATACCTTGCTGCCCCTATATACTCTGCTGCCCCTTATATACCCTGCTGCCCCTATACAGCCTGCTGACCTCTATATACCCTGCTGTCTATTATATACTCTGCTGCCCTTATATATATGCCTCTGTTTGTGTTTATGTGTCTGTGTGTATAGTTATCATCTACTACATTATCTGTACTCAGAGAGATATCACTGTGTTATCTGTGGTGTTACATAGGACTGCAGGTAAGATCTACTACATTATCTGTACTCAGAGAGTTATCACTGTGTGTTATCTGTGGTGTTACATAGGACTGCAGGTAAGATCTACTACATTATCTGTACTCAGAGAGTTATTACTGTGTGTTATCTGTGGTGTTATATAGGGCTGCACGTGAAATCTATCACATTATCTGTACTCAGAGAGTTATCACTGTGTGCTATCTGTGGCGTTACATAGGACTGCAGGTAACATCTACTACATTATCTGTACTCAGGGAGTTATTACTGTGTGTTATCTGTGGTGTTACATAGGGCTGCACGTGAAATCTACGACATTATCTGTACTCAGAGATTTATCACTGTGTGCTATCTACTACATTAGCTGTACTGGGTGTATATCTGCCGGGGAGTCTGTACGTCTATATATTTGCCTGTATGTCTAAATATCTGTCTTTATGTATGTACAGTATATATGTTCCAGTATGTGTGTGTCTATATATGTGGTTAATTTTTGGTTTGTGTAGGGGGCGGCAATAGGGAGTCCCACAAAGTTTACATTAGGCCTGCAGCCTATAAGGCGCTAGGAGTCACGCAGGCCGGGGTGATGACTTCACATCATCACGCTGGTCTGCGCATGCGTCCTGCCGGAGAAGCAGTGTAGCGCTCCGTCTGTCACTGGAACGGGGCAAGGTAAGCACAATCGTATTTTTTTTTATGGAACTGTGTGGCAGTATATACAGGGGGAGGGGTGGCTGTGTAGCGCTATATACACAAGGGGAAGAGGGGGCTGTGTAGCGCTATATACAAGGGGAGAGGGAGGCTGTGTAGCACTATATACAGGGGGAATTGCTGTGGCAGAATCTATAGGGGGCTGTATGGCCCTATCTACAGGGGTCTGTGTGGCACTATCTACAGGGGGGTCTGTGTGGAAGTATCTACAGGCGGGTCTGTGTGGTAGTATCTACAGGAGAGTCTGTGTGGCACTAGCTACAGGGGTCTGTGTGGCACTATCTACAGGGGGGTCTGTGTGGCACTATCTACGGGGGGGGTCTGTGTGGCACTATCTACAGGGGGCTGTGTGGCAGTATCTACAGGGGGGTCTGCGTGTGGCGCTATCTGCAGGGAGCTGCATGTGATGCTATCTACAGGGGGTGATGCTATCTACAGGGGTGTGAAGCTGTGTACAGGGGGATGTGTGGAAGTATCTACAGGTGGGTCTGTGTGGTAGTATCTACAGGAGAGTCTGTGTGGCACTAGCTACAGGGGGTCTGTGTGGCACTATCTACAGGGGGGTCTGTGTGGCACTATCTACAGGGGGGCTGTGTGGCAGTATCTACAGGGGGGTCTGCGTGTGGCGTTATCTGCAGGGAGCTGCATGTGATGCTATCTACAGGGGGTGATGCTATCTACAGGGGTGTGAAGCTGTGTACAGGGGGATGTGTGTCACACTATCTACAGGGGAATGTGTGTGGCACTATCTACAGGGGCTGTGTCGCGCACTCTACAGGGGCTCTGTGGCACTATCTACAGGGTTAGGGTGTGCATCGCTATCTACAGGCGGTCTGTGTGGCACTATCTATAGGGGCAGTGGTGTAATGAAGCACTCTTTCACTGATGTCTATAATTGGTGTTTATAACTGTCGTCTATTTTACTGCTGGACTTGTAATATTATAGTATTTAAAAAAGTTATTTAAAACTAATTTAAAATAAGTTTTCTTATTCTGTTATTTAGTCGCTATATTAGCGTTTACTGGGGGTATTACGTTTGGTCATCAGATCGCCCACCATTGATGGAGAATTGCCCTTCTCCCTAACTGCCCCGCTCAGGAGCTGCCAAGACTTAGAGGGAACATTGGTGCCAGGAAGAGCCGGATACGAGATAGTACCCGACCACCTGTAGTGATGATCGGGCACTGGGGCGGCCGCATGCTTTCATTATTAGGCTGGCAAAGGCAGTGGGTCATCTCACCCTGGTAATGTTAGCCTGATGTTGCTATGTTATATCTATTTAGGTACAAAAAATGGGCCCACATCATTTAAAAAAAAATAATATTATAGAAAACATTTTTTGCATAACCAGCCAGATACAACATAGCAGCAGCAGGCTAGCATTACCAGGGTGGGAAGGGCCACTATTTCTGGACTTTTCCAGCCTAATAACACCAGCCTGCAACCACCCCAGTGCCCAACCATCACTACAGATGGCCAGGTACTGGATCGTACCCTGGTGGCGGTGGGTATCGGGATAATATTGGGGGTTAGTGTTAGCCTTTTTAACATTAACAACTAACATTAAGCCCCATATTAGTAATGGACGCTGTCAATCAGCTAGCAGCCATTACTAAGGCGGTAGTAATACAGTTTTTTAAAAAATACAAGGGCATAGAAAAAATATTTTATTGAAATAAAAAAAACACACATAACCCTCGTTAACCATTTTATTGAGAATAAAAAAAAATGCTGTCATCGAAGTAGTCCTCGAATCCGATGTAGTCCAACGACCAAACCTCTAAAAAAACACAAAGAAATGAGAAACACATAAAAAACAAAGCAATTCTTATACTTACCTTTACTGGGTCCAGCGCTGGAGCCGCAATGTCAGCGAGCTGGGCCCCATATCTAATCCTATCATGTTTGATTTTGTCTGCTGAGGCGCTCTATTTAAGCCTATCATATGTGATACAGTCTGCTGAGCTACTGTATCTAATCCTATCATGTGTGATACTGTCTGCTGGGCCACTGTATCTAAGGGTCAGTTCACACAGAGTTTTTTGACACATTTATTACGTGGAAACTGCGTTGGAAAATGCGCCAAAAAACTGCCGAAAATGCCTTCCATTCATATCAATGGGAGGCGGCGGCGTTTTTTTTCCGCGAGCGGAAGAAAACGGCTCGCCGGAAAAAGAAGGTACATGCCCTATCTTCGGGCGTTTACGCCTCTGACCTCCCATTAACATCAATGGGAGGCAGAGAAAGTGTATTTCGCGGCGTCTTTTGCCTGCGGCGCTCAGTTGAGCGCCGCGGGTGAAAAACGCCACAAAAATCGTCGTGCAGGCAGAGCAACATCTGCCTAAAAAATTCAAAACGGAATTTCGAGGCAGATTTTCTGCCTGAAAAAAACTCTGTGTGAACCCAGCCTAAGCCTGTCATATGTGAAAAAGTCTGCTAAGCCACTGTATCTAAGCCTGTCATATGCGATACAGTCTGCTGAGCCACTGTATCTAATTCCTATCATGTGTGATACTGCCTGCTGAACCACTGTATCTAATCCTATCCATAGCTATAGAGTCGTAGTGCTATAGATATGCTGTCTCCTATATATATATATATATATATATATATATATATACAGTGAAGGAAATAAGTATTTGATCCCTTACTGATTTTGTAAGTTTGCCCACTGTCAAAGACATGAACAGTCTAGAATTTTTAGGCTAGGTTAATTTTACCAGTGAGAGATAGATTATATATAAAAAAAAAAAACTGAAAATCACATAGTCAAAATTATATATATTTATTTGCATTGTGCACAGAGAAATAAGTATTTGATCCCCTACCAACCCTTAAGAGTTCAGCCTTCTCCAGACCAGTTACACGTTCCAAATCAACTTGGTGCCTGCATTAAAGACAGCTGTCTTAAATGGTCACCTGTATAAAAGACTCCTGTCTACAGACTCAATTAATCAGTCTGAGGGTATGTTCACACGAGGGCTTCCGTTACGGCTGAAATTACGGGGATGTTTCAGCCTGAAAACATCCCCGTAATTTCAGCCGTAACGGCATGTGCAGGCGCTTGAACGCCGCGTCCATTACGGCCGTAATTAGCGCTGCTATTCATTGGAGTCAATGAATAACGGCTCCAATTACGGCCAAAGAAGTCACTTCTTTGACGCGGGCGTCTATTTACGCTCCGTCTTTTGACAGCGGCGCGTAAATTACGCCTCGTGTGAACAGACAAACGTCTGCCCATTGCTTTCAATGGGCAGATGTTTGTCAACGCTATTGAGGCGCTATTTTCAGACGTAATTCGGGGCAAAAACGCCCGAATTACATCCGTAAATAGGCCGTGTGAACATACCCTGACTCTAACCTCTACAACATGGGCAAGACCAAAGAGCTTTCTAAGGATGTCAGGGACAAGATCATAGACCTGCACAAGGCCGGAATGGGCTACAAAACCATAAGTAAGACGCTGGGTGAGAAGGAGACAACTGTTGGTGCAATAGTAAGAAAATGGAAGACATACAAAATGACTGTCAATCGACATCGATCTGGGGCTCTATGCAAAATCTCACCTCGTGGGGTATCCTTGAACCTGAGGAATGTGAGAGCTCAGGTGAAAACTACACGGGGGGAACTTGTTAATGATCTCAAGGCAGCTGGGACCACAGTCACCAAGAAAACCATTGGTGAGGGGGCGTGGCTTGGACATGGAGCTGACCAGACGTGCTGCTTGAGAGCTCCGTTCCTGCACTTCCCTAACCCGCTCATAAGCACATTAATAAGCAATATTTTATCACCCTGATGGTCAGGAAATCCAAGACTTCCACGGGGACTCCCTACTGTACACGGCAGATGTCTTCAGCCGGTTCTATCCAGAGATTTCTGACCGACGCTGCATCGGGAACATCATCCAAGATGGCGCCGCTGGCAGGGAGGCGAGATGGCGCCGGGACTTCGCTTCCAGAGGGGCTATCATCTGTGGCCGGCGTAGCTGCATCAGGTACCGCTAGTACCTTCCCCTCGGTATCGGGCTTTCAGGAGCTGAGATGGCGCTGCCTACGCGGGACTGTTCGCCACGTGGTGCCTGTAATGGCGGCCGGGTTTCTCCCTTATCCTCCCCTCATGTGCTGGGGCCTGCAATTCTGCCTTCTACCTCTCCTAGAGATATGGTTATCCATCCCTCCTCTCATTGTGGTGTTACTGCTTCCCTAGGGGATGATTTACAGGGCCTGAGACGACAGCTGTCAGCATTGCCCACTAAACAGGACATGGAGCGTTATGTAAACCGCCTGGAGACGACATATAAATCGGAAATACAATCTCTTACTACTAATTTATCTCAATTGTCCGATCAAGTACAGCGGATGGAAAGCGATGTATCCAATATTACACAGCAACAAGTTTCTCAAGCTGACCGATTAGATCAGCACTCTCAGCAGATCCACACATTATTTAATCTTGCTGAGGATCATGAGAATCGGAATCGCCGTAATAATATTCGGCTGAGGGGCATTCCTGAGGATATCTCTCCGGGTCAACTCATTCCTGCTTTACAGTCTCTGTTTAATTCTCTACTTGGGCGCCCTGCTGACGATCCCTTGGAGCTGGATAGAGCACACAGAACTCTAGGTCCGCGCAGCCCGGATCCTGATAGGCCTAGAGATGTGCTATGCCGTGTCCATTTTTTTTCTCTTAAGGAGCAGATCATGAGGAAGGCTCGAGATAAAGGCGAGGTCTTATTGCAGGGAGTCAAGATCCAGCTGCTGTCTGATTTGTCCAGAATGACTCTGGACAAGCTCTGGGTGCTACGTCCTTTACTGGACGTCTTGAGAGCACATGAGATTTCCTATTCCTGGGGTCACCCCTTTCAGTTGCAGGTTCGCAGGAATGGGGTGCTGCTAAGTGTTCGGGACCCGGGGGACGTTCCAGATTTCTGTGATGCTCTCCGCTTGCCTAGAGTCTCTCTCCCGGATTGGCCTTATGTTCCCATCCCGCCGCCGCGTCCACGTTCACGCAGGCGAGGTCGTTCTCCTGCTTCTCCTATGAGGCGTCATGATGGGCGTCCTGCGGAGCCGATGTAATGGCCTTTTAATGTCTCTTAATTGCAGCCTGCTGTCGGAGTTTAATTACAATGTTTATTGCGTTTATCAGCTGAAGCAATTATATTCGTAGTTATATATGGTCATTACTGAGTGGGTCTGCATTATGCTTCACAGGTGATTGCTGTTGGAGTCCTGGTGGTCATTTATAGTGGTCGATTGCCGTTAATATAACACAATTGCGAATGTATTTTTTCTTATTATTTTTCTTTATTGCTAAACATGTTTGTACATTTATGCTGATAATGAATGTATTCAGGGGTGTTCGCTGCTGGGGTTTCTTTAAGGCCCTATTAACAATGTAACTCCTTAATTAATTATTTTTGGGTAACGCAATAAGTGCCTTGGTTTTTCTTTTGTGTTATATCGTTATTTGCAATATAAAATTTGCTGGGTCGGGGGGTGCGGGGCGCTGGCTAGACCTTGTCCTGACACTCCTCCTCTTAGGGTTTCACTGGTTATATCCGGTGTATATTGGATTGTTTCTCCTTGATTAGATCAAGGAGTGGGTGCTTGTTTCACCCGCTTGTTTGTCCTTGTTGTCGTGTCTCCCTTCCTTGTCTGTCCTGTCCTTTTCTTCATTGTTATAGCACATTTCTTGATTTGCTAGACTTACGTGCATTGGAAATGGCGCAGCTGAAATTCTGTACCTTTAATGCTAGAGGGCTTAATGTCCCGGAAAAACGGTCGCAGATATTGTATAATATACACAAAGAACGGGTAAATATCCTGTTTTTACAGGAGACTCATTTTCAGGTGGGCCACACTCCACAGTTTACAAATCGCTATTATCCAGTATGGTTCCATAGTACCAACCCGGAATCCAAGTCCAAGGGCGCTAGTATTTGTATACACAAGTCACTCTCTCATAAACTGGTAGACGTTCTGGTTGACCCGGGTGGTCGGTATGTGTTTCTCAAACTGTCCATTCGGAATAAGCTGTTCACCTTGGCTAATATGTACCTCCCCAATCAGGATCAGGCGCGAGTATGTTATGGGTATTTGCGGAAATTGGAAGAGTTCACGGAGGGAGTTTTGATTGTGGGTGGTGATTTTAACCTGACGTTCGATTCTAGGCTTGACACCTCCTCGGGTAGGTCTGCGGTACCGAAATCCCATTTGGGAGCCTTGAAAACTGTGATGCATTCCATGCAATTGATTGACGTGTGGAGGATTCTTCATCCTCAGGTAAGAGAATACACTTACTTCTCCCCGCTACACAATATGTATAGTAGACTGGATGCCTTTCTTATTAGCCACCATTTGCTTACCTGGCAACCCATGTCGGAGGTGGGCCCTATGGTTTGGTCGGATCATGCCCCTGTATTTCTAACACTTACGTTTCCTAGTTCAGTACCCAATTTCCAATCTTGGAAACTTAATGATAATTTACTGGGTGACTCAGTGTGTGTGTCAGCCCTTAAGGACTCACTTAACATTTTTTTTTGAGGTACACACACGTGACACTACCCCATTACCATTGCAGTGGGAGGCGTTAAAGTGTGTAGTCAGGGGAGTTCTGATCCAACATGGGGCTCGGTTGAAGCGGGAAAAAGGGGTAGCCATTACGCGGCTCCTTGCTCAGATACGGGACCTTGAATCCCGCCATAAACTAGTGCTTTCCTCACAGTTATTTGCGGAACTCACTGCAGCGAGAGAATCCTTGCCTTCCCTGATAGACCAGTCACACGCTCGATTCAGGGACCGTATGCGAAAACACTCGTACGAATTTGCAGATAAATGTGGCAAGTCTCTAGCACGGATACTACATCCTCGCACCCAGGCGTCGTATATCCCTAAAATTACTTCCCCCTCGGGTGGTGAGGTTCATGATCCGGTGGGGATTACCGACTGCTTCAGACAGTATTACTCGGCATTATACAATCTTAAAGGCCATTTTCAGGATATGCAGGTGGATGCGTTACGTGATAAAATAGACCGGTATGTACATGACACTGCGCTGCCGTCCTTGGGGGGCGGGGAGGCTTTGGGACTCGAGGAGGAATTTTTGGAAACGGAGGTGGAGCGTGCTATTGGGGAATTCCCCTTGGGCAAAAGTCCAGGACCCGATGGGTTCAATAATAAATTCTATAAAACATTTAAGGATCAATTGGCTCCGTTCTTGACGAAAGTTTTTAATTCAGTGTCTTCCTCGTGTCCCTTTGCACCCCAGTCCCTTGAGGCTCATATTACCCTTTTACCAAAACCGGGCAAAGATCCGACGCTGTGCGCAAACTTCCGACCAATATCATTGATAAATGTAGATTTTAAGATTTTTGCGAAGTTACTGGCCTCTCGACTCTCGCCTCTCTTGCCAGATTTGGTCACAGATGACCAGGTGGGGTTTGTGCGCGGCAGAGAAGCAAGGGACAACACTAACAAGACCCTCCTTTTAACATCATACTGCCAATCCCATAAGATACCGATGTGTTTACTCTCGGTCGATGCGGAAAAAGCATTCGACAGGGTACATTGGGTGTTTCTCCGCAGTGTCCTGACACAGGTTGGCCTTGACACCGTTATGGTGGATAGGATTATGGCATCATATCAAGGGCCTACGGCCCGGGTTCGAGTTAATGGGTTGTTATCTGACTCTTTGTCTATTTCTAATGGCACGAGACAGGGGTGCCCACTCTCCCCTTTACTCTATGTTTTGGTCATGGAACACATGGCCGTGGCACTGCGGAATAACCATAATGTTAATGGCGTATGTGTTGGCGCAAAGCACCACAAACTAGCACTATATGCCGATGATCTCCTCGTGTACATTACAACTCCCATGGTTTCCTTGCCATCTTTGACTGGGGAATTCGAGCGTTTTGGCCACGTGAGCAATTTCAAAGTCAACTATTCCAAATCGGAGGCATTGAATATATCTTTCGATTCTACCTTAGCCACCCATCTCGCTCGGGTTTTCCCGTTCAAATGGTAATCTACATCTCTAAAATACCTGGGGGTGCATATTCCCACACACCAGTCGGATCTGTTCGCTTTGAACTACACACCCATTCTGCAGCGCACCATGAAGGATTTAATGGCGTATGGGGGGAATCGCATATCGTGGTTTGGGCGCATTAATGCAGTAAAAATGGACATTTTACCCAAATTCCTTTACATATTCCAAACTGTCCCTATCATGATTCCAACGAGCTACTTCCAAGTTCTGCATAGGGCCATAACTAAATTTGTTTGGGGCTCCTCTAAGCCTCGTGTTCGTTTTGCTGTCCTTAGTCGGCCGAAAAAGGAGGGGGGAGCAGGTTTGCCAGATTTTAAACGCTACCACCAAGCTGCGTTACTGATGCGATTAGTAGACTGGTTCCGATCAGGTGCGGGTAAGCAATGGCTACGCATTGAGAAGGCCATGTCTCCCCTAGCATTGTTGTCTCTGCCTTGGTTGTCTGCTTCTCAGCGACCTTCATCTTCTCTGCCTTACCTCACACGTCAATTTCTTGTAGTCTGGGAGCGGATCATTGCTACGATGGACATTGTTCACCGTCCAGGTCCTCTAACCCCTCTTTTTGATGATCCTTCCTTTCCTCCGGCGGTGGGTGTGGACACATTCCTCTGTTGGGAGAGACAGGACGGTAGTTTCTTGGCTAAGACTCTTACACCTGAGGGTACAATTTTGTCACAGGCTGTGGTCTCCGGGGCCTGCCCGGGGGGACGTCCGGTTTGGTGGTCCTATTTTCAATTGCGCTCCTATCTTTTTTCAATGGGCAACCGTTTTGCTTTGCTGCAGGTTAAGACTCCTCTGGAGCACTACTTGTTGTTGACTACTGCCCCCTCTCATGTGTTGTCTTTTTTACACGGGATCCTTCTCCCTAAATACGATTACTCTCAGTTGACATTCACAGCCGCATGGGATGAGGAATTGGGGATCCGACACTCTGCTGAGGAGTGGGGCACATCTTTCTTACTGGCGCATAAACTGCCGACTTCGTGCTTTGCCCAGGAAAAAAATTACAAGATTCTCACTAGATGGTATCGCTGTCCTTCTTTACTGCATAGGATATTCCCTGAAGTACCTGATGAATGCTGGAGGTGTGGGGAGGCTCCTGGAACCATGCTACACATTTGGTGGGATTGTCCCAAACTTCGTCCCTTTTGGGAAAAGATTTTTGATCTCGGTAATAAACTCTTTCACACTGAGGTTCAGACTTCGGCCTCTATTGGTTTACTTTCCATGGTTCCGGGATCACTCTCACACCTCAAAAGGAGTGTCTTTCGGCATTTTTTGACAGCAGCAAGAACAGTGATTCCTCGTCATTGGAAGTCCAGCACTGTGCCTTCTCTGAAGGAATGGGTGACGGAGGTGAATGGAATTATGAGGATGGAGGAGTTGATGTCTGCTGATCAGGGTAAAGCTGAGCTCTTTGTCCGCACCTGGGCAGTGTGGGCTGGATTCCGGGGTGGTGATGATTTACCTCTCTGGCTGGATGGCCTCTTTTGAATATCTACATAAAGTTTACTTTCTGCGTGCTATATCCGTATGTGTTTCCCTTTGTTGTCTTGTGTTAGTGTTAGTCTGTCGTATAAAGTGCACTTATAGGCGATAATTGTTACCCACCTATGGGGACTGGCTCCCCCAAATAATGCACTATCTTTGCTGCACTTATGGGACTGTTATTTTCATTACATTCTTATATAGTTTTTGCCTACTGATTAGGAGGCTACCTCCTACTGCTGCTCTGTGTCTGTGATACTTTATGTAATATTGAAGTGTTATAGTGCACTGTATGTGAATTTTGCAAATGTATGAAACTATGTATATGCTGTTTTGTTGTGTATATTTTCAAAATAAAATCTTTGATAAAGAAAAAAAAAAAGAAAACCATTGGTAACACATTACGCCGTAATGGATTAAAATCCTGCAGTGCCCGCAAGGTCCCCCTGCTCAAGAAGGCACATGTACAGGCCCGTCTGAAGTTTGCAAATGAACATCTGGATGATTCTGAGAGTGATTGGGAGAAGGTGCTGTGGTCAGATGAGACTAAAATTGAGCTCTTTGGCATTAACAACTCGCCGTGTTTGGAGGAAGAGAAATGCTGCCTATGACCCAAAGAACACCGTCCCCACTGTCAAGCATGGAGGTGGAAACATTATGTTTTGGGGGTGTTTCTCTGCTAAGGGCACAGGACTACTTCACCGCATCAATGGGAGAATGGATGGAGCCATGTACCGTCAAATCCTGAGTGACAACCTCCTTCCCTCCACCAGGACATTAAAAATGGCTCATGGCTGGGTCTTCCAGCACGACAATGACCCGAAACATACAGCCAAGGCAACAAAGGAGTGGCTCAAAAAGAAGCACATTAAGGTCATGGAGTGGCCTAGCCAGTCTCCAGACCTTAATCCCATCGAAAACTTATGGAGGGATCTGAAGATCCGAGTTGTCAAGCGACAGCCTCGAAATCTTAATGATTTACAGATGCTCTGCAAAGAGGAGTGGGCCAAAATTCCATCTAAGGGTATGTTCACACGGCGGGGGTCCGTAACGGCTGAAATTACGGGGATGTTTCAGCCTGAAAACATCCCCGTAATTTCAGCCGTACCGGCATGTGCAGGCGCTTGAACGCCGCGTCAATTACGGCCGTAATTAGCGCTGCTATTCATTGGAGTCAATGAATAGCGGCTCCAATTACGGCCAAAGAAGTGACAGGTCACTTCTTTGACGCGGGCGTCTAGTTACGCGCCGTCATTTGACAGCGGCGCGTAAATATACGCCTCGTGTGAACAGACAAACGTCTGCCCATTGCTTTCAATGGGCAGATGTTTGTCAGCGCTATTGAGGCGCTATTTTCAGACGTAATTCGGGGCCAAAACGCCCGAATTACGTCCGTAAATAGGCCGTGTGAACATACCCTAACATGTGTGCAAACCTCATCATCAACTACAAAAAACGTCTGACTGCTTGCCAACAAGGGTTTTGCCACCAAGTATTAAGTCTTGTTTGCCAAAGGGATCAAATACTTATTTCTCTGTGCACAATGCAAATAAATATATATAATTTTGACAATGTGATTTTCTTATTTTTTTTTTTAATTATATATATATAATCTTTCTCTCACTGGTAAAATTAACCTAGCCTAAAAATTCTAGACTGTTCATGTCTTTACAAAATCAGCAAGGGATCAAATACTTATTTCCTTCACTGTATATATATATATATATATATATATATATATAGCAACAAAAGAAAACAGCAGCACTCACTAGAGAAGATGCACAGGTGCCAAGCAAGCCATCCAGATCCAAGGACTAGGTAGTATATAAAAGTAGAGATCTTGCAGCACTCAAAGTGGTGAAAATAAAGTGGTTTATTCAGCCAACAAACAGCGACGTTTCTGTCCAACAATAGGACCTTTATCAAGCATGGTAACATACTGAGTGAGCATGGTATATAAAGAGTGAAAGAGCATTTGCATAATTAATCTCAATAGCATACATGTGACGTGCAAAGTGCAAGAAAAAAACCAAACACAATGTGTTTAAATAGTATCAAGACTGATCAAAGCATTGACACATAAGAAGCACAAGTGTGAATACATACATAGAATACAAATATCGCATGCAAAAATGTATAAATATAAAATTACGGCATAAACATATATGCAACAGTTGTGTTGAACCAGATCACGTTGCTTTTCCTCACCAATCAGAGCTTCAGGACCTTCATAATGCAAACACATACAGGTTATCCAAATAGCAATAATAAATGCACCAAATGTGGTCTTGCAACATGTGTGAATGTGTGTGTATATATATTGCCAACTTCCGGTTGATAAAACCGGAAGTATTACCGTGGCCTAGCAACAGGACGCTGTAGGAACATAGCGGCAGATACGTAATCTCGCCGAAGGCATCCCTCTCGCAGCGCGTCCATCGTTGCCAGGTAACATCCAATCACACTACTCCATGTGATTGGAAAGGTAAATATAGTGACGCAATCACCATTGTTGTCAAGTGTAGTCCATATAGAAAAAGGATCAAAACTTGATCACAAATATGCTCGTAGGTGTAGTCAGTAATGATGCAGCAGTATTTCTAATAGTACGTATATATCGAAAGGACAAGATACACCACAAAGTCCACACGCGGGTATACCCGATCCCTGGCCACACTTCCGTGGTCAGGAGGGAACAGTTCCCCAGAAACTCCAGAATCACTCCAACCACAACTTAATGTATATGGGGGATCCAAAGAGATCGTGAACGTGTAACGGACCTATATTGTCGATGTAATATCAAGTCCGCAGAAACAATGTCTGTAATAAGAGAATATGAATCTGGGTAATCAGCCCAGTATTGTTTACTGACAATCCACATACGAGACAAGAAAAAAATATAGTAAAAGCTATCTTTATATGGAATAGATTGGGACTAAACAAGACAGCAAGAGTACATTATTTTGGCAAGTGCATACAATACATTAGGACTGAACACGGAAGAAGATGGTCCCGAAGTTCTGTTGGGATCTAGAGTGATACAATTATGTTCCTACAGCGTCCTGTTGCTAGGCCACGGTAATACTTCCGGTTTTATCAACCGGAAGTTGGCAATATATATACACACACATTCACACATGTTGCAAGACCACATTTGGTGCATTTATTATTGCTATTTGGATAACCTGTATGTGTTTGCATTATGAAGGTCCTGAAGCTCTGATTGGTGAGGAAAAGCAACGTGATCTGGTTCAACACAACTGTTGCATATATGTTTATGCCGTAATTTTATATTTATACGTTTTTGCATGCGATATTTGTATTCTATGTATGTATTCACACTTGTGCTTCTTAGGGTATGTGCACACACACTAATTACGTCCGTAATTGACGGACGTATTTCGGCCGCAAGTCCCGGACCGAACACACTGCAGGGAGCCGGGCTCCTAGCATCATAGTTATATACGATGCCAGGAGTCCCTGCCTCTCTGCAGGACAACTGTCCCGTACTGTAATCATGTTTTCAGTACGGGACAATAGTTCTACGGAGAAGCAGGGACTCCTAGCATCGTACATAAGTATGATGCTAGGAGCCCGGCTCCCTGCACTGCGTTCGGTCCACTACTTGCGGACGTAATTAGTGTGTGTGCACATACCCTTATGTGTCAATGCTTTGATCAGTCTTGATACTATTTAAACACATTGTGTTTGGTTTTTTTCTTGCACTTTGCACGTCACATGTATGCTATTGAGATTAATTATGCAAATGCTCTTTCACTCTTTATATACCATGCTCACTCAGTATGTTACCATGCTTGATAAAGGTCCTATTGTTGGACAGAAACGTCGCTGTTTGTTGGCTGAATAAACCACTTTATTTTCACCACTTTGAGTGCTGCAAGATCTCTACTTTTATATATATATATATATATATATATATATATATATATATACATATGTGTGTAAATATATACATAGAAAAATGTTTGTAGGAGGAATCCTCCAGCTCACCTTTAGCAGATTTGCACTGCTTATTGCGCCCGGATCTCCGCGTCGGCACACGGTATAGAAACAGATAGGGTTATAAAGGATGGATCCAGCGCCAAGACAAAAGGTATGTTTAAAAAGGCAACGCTTACACCTTCTATCCACCCTTGTACCTGGAACTTCCTATTTTTTTATGAAATCTCAAATAAAATTGGAACGGAGTTCCCTTTTTAAACATATCTTTTGTGTTGGTGCTGGATCCATCCTTTAAACCCTGTCTGTAAATATATACATATTTCTACACATATACATACACGCTCACACATTTATTTTTTTGGGGGGTATATATATCGGGGCTATTGCCCCAGACATTTTAAAACCTTAGTGACGTTCCTGGCTGCTAATGCTGCTAATGCTGTCGCCCATGAGAAGAAGTTGGGGGGGGGGGGGCCCAAGAAGGATTTTTGCATCGAGGCCCATGGGCCTTTAGCTACGCCCCTGAAGTGGACATTATACTGTGTAGGGGCACTACAAAGGGCAATATACTGTGTGTGTCACTTAGGGGGCATAATACTGTGTGGGCACATTTAGAGGATAAAATACTGTGTCCTTGAAGGGGTTATAATATATTATTATTATTATTATTATACTGTATGGGGGGGCACTAAAGGGGCATTATACTGTGTGGGGGCACTATATAGGGCATTATACTGTGGGGGACATTATACATTTTTATGGGGCATTTTTTTATATATATGTATTATCTATATCATATCTATCGATCGATCTGTCTAAATAATATCTATCTATCTATCTATCTAATAACTATCTCATATCTATCTCAGGACACAGAAATTTCAGTGACCGCAAGTGATTTATTCACCCATTTCAAGGCAAAATTTCAGACCTGTCACAGGGCCTTTATAAGCAAATGGCACAGAAATGTACCTGTGGTGCGGATCTATAAATTTGCAGCATGTCAATTTCTGCCGCTGAATGGTCGCGGATATCTTGCAGATTTTCCCCATTGAGTTTAATGGGGATGTCAAAATCTGGAACAAATGCCAAGTCCCCCAAAAAATAACCCAGTATTTTATCATAGTTTAAAATAAAAAGACTATACTCACCTCCCCTGGTGCTTTTGTGGAAACACATCCCTTGTTATCCTGATGGTCTCTGTACAGCTGGCATCCTGTAATGATGTTTCATCACATTTGACAGCTGCAGCAAATGACAGGCTGCAGTAACACATTGAACGATACGTTATCTCAGGATGTCAGCTCTACAGAGACCATCCAGAGTACCAGGGACACGTTGCCACAGGAGCATCAGGGAGACGAGTATAGTCTGGTTTCCTTTGGTGCAGATTTTCTGGCAGAATTCCCTGCAAATTCTGGGTTGGATTTACTGCAGTATTTTCTGCAGCAAATCTGATCCATGTGTACATACCCTAAATGGACACAAAAGTTACAAATGCTCCACCGGCATACAGTTTTATGCCACCCAAAAACAGGTGCAAAAAAACAATAGAGCAAAAAAGAACCCATATACCTCAACGCAGTGTGCCACCGCACAGGAGTTTTTGCATATGTGTATGTGCACACGAAAGTTTCCTGAAATTCAAAGTTGGCGCCATTTAAGTTTTTGCCTCAGGTTGCAAAAAAGCTAGAATTGACCCTGTATAATACTATTTTTAAGTCACTCTATGGCTGTATTATTTTGAGGTATAGTAAACAAATTATACTATTATCTATAGATTTTTTGGGGATAACATAAAAAATGTTCCTTACTACCACCAGTTAGCGCCCCAGGGTGCTTTTTTCTCCTTAATGACTGGGCCTGAAAATGCCTTAGGGTATGTTCACACGACAGCGTCCGTAACGGCTGAAATTACGGGGATGTTTCCGCCTGAAAACATCCCCGTAATTTCAGCCGTAACGGCATGTGCAGGCGCTTGAACGCCGCGTCCATTACGGACGTAATTGGCGCTGCTATTCATTGGAGTCAATGAATAACGGCTCCAATTACGGCCAAAGAAGTGACAGGTCACTTCTTTGACACGGGCGTCTATTTACGCGCCGTCATTTGACAGCGGCGCGTAAATATACGCCTCGTGTGAACAGACAAACGTCTGCCCATTGCTTTCAATGGGCAGATGTTTGTCAGCGCTATTGAGGCGCTATTTTCGGACGTAATTCGGGGCAAAAACGCCCGAATTACGTCCGTAAATAGGCCGTGTGAACATACCCTGACTCTAACCTCTACAACATGGGCAAGACCAAAGAGCTTTCTAAGGATGTCAGGGACAAGATCATAGACCTGCACAAGCCCGGAATGGGCTACAAAACCATAAGTAAGGCGCTGGGTGAGAAGGAGACAACTGTTGGTGCAATAGTAAGAAAATGGAAGACATACAAAATGACTGTCAATCGACATCGATCTGGGGCTCTATGGCAAAAACGCCCGAATTACGTCCGTAATTAGTGTGTGTGCACATACCCTTAATGACCAGCTAAATTTTTCTATTTTTGCCTCTCTGCCTTTCAGAAGTCAGAACTTTTGATTTTTTCATTGATGTGGCTGTATGAGGCCTTATTTTATGCGGGAGAAATTGTATTTTTTTTTCACAGTTTGGGGGTAGAAAAAAATTATTTTTACAGCGTGAATATCGGAAAAAGTGATTCTCGAAATGTTTTTTCTTGTTTATTTTTTATCCCGTTCACGTTTCACACTAAACAGCCTGTTAAATTAATTCTTCAGGTTATTACGGTCGGGTAGATACCTATTATGTGTAGATTTTTTGTTTTTATGTAACGTAGGGGCAATAAAATATATTTTATGCAAAATAATGACCTTTTTTTGGGGACTTTTTTTTATTTATTGATTTTTTTTGTTACTTTTTTTTAAAATCCCATTAACCCCTTCCCGACATTTGTCGTAAGTATACGACATGGAAAGCCAGTGCTTCCCGCAAAATGTCGTATACTTACAACAAATGCATGGCACCGGCTCAGAAGCTGAGTCGGTGCCATCATCCCCGGAAGTCAGCTGTAACTAACAGCTGACATGCTGCTGTAACGGCGGGGACTGAAGTTAGCTTCGATCCCCGCCATTAACCCCTTAAATGCAGCCGTCAAAAGCAATCGCTACATTTAAGGTGTTTGAAGCTAATCGACACCCCAGCAATGAAATCGCAAGGGTGTCGGTGGCTGCAATGGCAACTGAAGGCCTAATACTGGCCTCCCGGTGTGCCTAGCACGGAAAACTTCCAGCCCCCGCCCGGAGGCTGGGCCTGAAAGGCTTACGTAGATGCCGGCAAGATGGCGCCGGCTCAGGAGATGATCATCAGCAGTGGATATCAGCTGTATGTTACAGCTGACATCCACTTGTAATGGCAGGAACTGGACCTTGCTCCGATCCCTGCCATTAACCCCTCAGATGCAGCGATCAGATGCGATCGTTGCATCTTTGTGGTTGCTAGCAGATCGCCAGCTCTGCCCTGCAATTGCACGACTGCCGACTGCTATTATGACACCAGGAGACCTAACAATGGCCTTCTGTTTGCCATTACGGAAGCCGATTAGACCCCGCTTGGAGGTGAAGCCTAATCGGCTTGCTGTCAGTGAATGACTGACAGATCTAATACATTATACCACGTAGGTAGTGCAATGTATTAGAAAAAAATCTGACAGTTGGATCTTCAAGTCCCCTAGTGGGACTAAAGTAAAGTGTAAAAAAAATGTGAAAAAAAAGTGAAAAAAAGATGTAAAAAATATAATAAAAGTGTTAAGTAATAAAATAAAACACAATCGTCCTTTATCCTTTATCAAGTCCTTTATTATTGAAAAAAAAAAATAAACCATACATATTTGGTATCGCCGCGACCGTAACGGCCTAAACTATAAAAATATTATGCTATTTATTCCACGCAGTGAACGGCGAAAACAAATAAATAAAAATAATTCCAGAATTTCTGTTTTTTGGTCACTTTGCCCTACAAAAATTGAAATAAAAAGTGATCAAAAAGCCGCATGTATCCAAAATTGGTGCCTATAAAAACTATAGCAAAAAAACAAGCCCTCATATAGCTCCGTCGACAAAAAAATTAAAAAGTTATGGTTCTCACAACATGGCGACAGAAAAATACATTATTTTTACAAAAGTAATTTTATTGTGCAAAAAGTTGTAAAACATAAAAAAGTTCTATAAATTAGGTATCGCTGGAATCGTACTGAGCCGCAGAATAAAGTTAACATGTAATTTATAATGCATGGTGACTGCTGTATAAAAAAACCCTTAAAAAACTATGCCAGAATTGCTGTTTTTTGGTCACCTTGCCTCTCAAAAAATAGGATAAAAAGTGATCAAAAAGTCGCATGTACCACAAAATGGTACCAATAATAACTAAAAGCTCGTCCCGCAAAAAAACAGCCCTCATGCCACTACGTCTATGAAAACATAAAATTAGTTAAGGCTTTCATAAGTCAGGAAATAAAAAATATGCAATTGTGCAGATCAGATGGGAACATTTCATCTGTTTCAAGAGGCAATTTATCGGGGGTCTAAAATTAGGGAACCAGGAAGGGGGGCCCAAACATATCTGCTAGAAGCGAGGGCACCCGTATTATACCAGGATAACACTTCCTAGCAAAATTCCCCAAACTGCAAAGGTACGGAGTGTGGACCAAAAGGGGGATAAGTAAAGACCTGGTTTATCAGTGCGACACTGGCCTGTGCAGAAAGGATTGCTTCACAGCTTAGTACACATTTATGGATTATTTTATTGTTTACCCCATTATTATATCACCTGACTATGCCCCTGATGTACTCTACCCAGCTTACATATGCCCCCACATTATAAACGGAAACACCAGTAATACTCAAACAAAACTACTACCAAGCAAAATCTACGCTTCAAAAGACAAATGGCGCTTCCACCCATCTGAGCACTACAGCGTGCCCAAACAGCCTTTTACTTCCACATATATTGCACCACCATACCCGGGAGAACCCTTTTAAAAAATTTTGGGGTGTGTGTCTACAGTGGCATACGCAGCACCATACGCAGCACATTTATTTATGGCAAAGACCTGTGGATCATTAGAGAGCTGTCTTGTTATGGTGCCACAATCTGGGCACCACATATTGGCATAGCTATTGAAAAATTCCATTTTCACTCTGCAATATCGAGTGCAAAATAATTTATGCAATACACCTGCAGGGTTAACATGCTCACTACACCCCTAGGTGAATACCTTAAGGGGTGTAGTTTCCAAAATGGGGGTCACTTTACTTTTGGGGGTTTCCACTGTTTTGGTCCCACAGGGGTTTTGCAAATGCTACATAGCGACCAGAAACCAATCCAGCAAAATCTTTACTCCGAAAGCCAAATGGCACTCCTTCCCTCCAGAGCCCTGCCGTGTGCCCAAAAATGAGTTTATAACCACATGTGGGGTATTGCCATACTCGGGAGAAATTGCTTAACAAATGTTGGGGTTCTTTTTCTGCTTTATTTTTTGAGAAAATGAAAAATTTTGCGCTAAAGCTACGTCTTATTGGAAAAATAATTTAATTTTTATTTTCACTGCCCAATTCAAATAAAATCTATGAAACAGCTGTGGGGTCAAGATGCTCACTACACCCCTAGATTAATTCCTCAAGGGGTGTAGTATCACAAATGGAGTCGCTTTTGGTAGTTTTCACTGTACTGGTACCTTAGGGGCTTTGCAAAAGCGACATCGTGTCAAGAAACCAATCCAGCAAAATCTGTGCTCCAAAAGCCAAATGCCACTCCTCTTCTATTCCTTGCCATTTACCCAAACAGCAGTTTATAACCACATATGGGGTATTTCCGTACTCCAGAGAAGTGGCTTTACAAATGTTGGGTTTCTCTTTTTCCTTTATTCGTTGGGAAAATGAAAAATTTTGAGCTAAAGCTACGTCTTATTGAAGAGAGAGGATTGTTTTTATTTTCACTGCCCAATTCTAATAAATTCTATTAAACACCTGTGGGATTAAAATGCTAACTATACCCCTAGATGGATTCCTCAAGGGGTATAGTTTCCTAAATGGAGTGACTTTTTGGGCGTTTTCATTGTTTTGTCTCCACAGGGGCTCTGCAAATGTGACATGGCCTCCACAAACCATTCCTGCTAAATTTGAGCACCAAAAGCCAAATGACGCTCTTTCCATTCTAAGCCCTGCCGTCTGTCCAAACAGCCATTTATTACCACATATGGGGTACTGTTTTACTCAGGAGAAATTGCTTTACAAATTTTGCGGTGCTTTTTCTCCTTTAGTCCTTGTGGAAATGAGAAAAAATGAGCTAAACCTACATTTTCTTTGAAATAATGTCGATTTTCATTTTCACGGCCTACTTCCAATTATTTCTGCAAAAAACCTGCGGTGTCAAAATGCTAACTATACCTCTAGATCATTTCCTCAAGGGGTGTAGTTTCCAAAATAGGGCCACTTGTGGGGGTTTCCACTGTTTTAGTCCCTCAGGGGATTGCAAATGTGACATGGCCTCCGAAAACCATTCCTGCTAAATTTGAGCTCCAAAAGTCAAATGGTGCACTTTCCCTACTAAGCCCTGCCGTGCGTCCAAACTGCCGTTTATTACCACATATGGGGTATTGTTTTACTCGGGAGAAATTGCTTTACATATTTTGCAATGTTTTTTCTCCTTTAGTCCTTGTAGAAATGAGAAAAAATGTGCTAAACTTTTATTTTCTTTGAAAGAATGTAAATTTCCATTTTCACGGCCTACTTCCAATAATTTCTGCAATACACCTGTAGGGTCAAATTGCTCACTATACCCCTAGATAATTTCCTTAAGGTGTGTAGTTTCCCAAATAGGGTCACTTTTGGGGGATTTCTACTGTTTTGGAACCGCAAGAGCCCTTCAAACCCGACATGGTGACTAAAATATATTCTAATAAAAAGGAGGCCCAAAATCCTCTAGGTACTAGGTACTCCTTTGCTTCTGGGGATGGTGCTTCAGTCCTTTAACACACTAGGGCCACATGTAGGATATTTCCTAAACCTGCAGAACCTGGGCAATAAATATTGAGTTGCGTTTCACTGGTAAAACTTTGTGTTACAAAAAAAATTGATTAAAAATGAATTTGTGCAACAACAAAAAATTTAATTTGTAAATTTCACCTCTACTTTGGTTTAATTCCTGTGAAACGTCTAAAGGGGTAAGAAACTTTCTAAATGCTGTTTTGAATACTTTGAGCGGTGAAGTTTTTAAAATGGGATGACTTTTTGGGGGTTTCTAATATATAAGGCTCTAAAAGCCACTTTACAACCGAACTGGCCCCTGTAAAAATAGTCTTTTGACATTTTCTTGAAAATATGAGAAATTGCTGCTAAAGTTCTAAGCCTTGTAACGTCATAAAACAATAAAAGGATGTTCAAAAAACTATGTCAATCTAATGTAGACATATGGGGGATGTTAATTAGCGACCATTTTGTGTGGTATAACTGCCTGTCTTACAAGCAGATACATTTAAATTTAGAAAAATGCTAATTTTTCCACAAAATTTTGGTGTTTTTCACATTTAAATACTGAATGTATCGAGCAAATTTTGCCAGTAACATAAAGTCCAATGTGTCACGAGAAAACAATCTCAGAATCGCTTGGATAGGTTAAAGCATTCGCAAGTTATTACCACATAAAGTGAAACATGTCAGATTTGAAAAATGAGGCTCTGTCAGGAGGGTCAAAAGTGGCTAAAGAGGGAAGGGGTTAAGGGATAACTTTATTTACAACTTTATTTTTTACTTAGAATTTAAACACCTGTATGCTAATACATTATACAATGTCACTTTGACACAGGCTGCTGTTAGGGCAGCACGACCCCAGCTGTGTTCAGCAGGCTGCTCTGATCAGGAGATGTAAGTTACAGCTCCTGCTTAGAGGTTGAGCTCTCACAGGAATGCTCATGAGCCTCTTCTACAGCGATGCCAAAAGACGTCACAGTAGACGAAACGCCTGCACCGCCTGCCGTCAAAAGACGGTGAGCGGTCTTTAAGGAGTTAAATTCTAGCAATGCACTTGGGCTCTACTGTATACAAAAATTTGACTTGAAAAAGCAGATGGCTGTAACAGAGTCTAATTCTGGTGAAGCACCAAAAAGATTTGTATTTTTTTATTTTTTATGATCAGCTTGATTGTGGAAACACTACAGAAACACTTTGTAGGTAAATGGCATAGCATTTTGCAGGTTTTTATTATAAATTGTTTGTGAAAAAAAATTGGAGCTGTATTTTTATTTTTTATTTTTTTTGTTACTATTCACCTAAAAATATACAGTATATTCCAGTTTTTACAATGGCCACTAGAGCAAACACAATAGCCTGACACTTCTTGTTTTCTGTAGTTCACTTGTCAGCTTTACTAAGACAGGGTAGTAACACTATATACACAGATGAGGCAAAAAAAAAAGCAAAGGATTGGAGCAGCTCTGTGAACAAATGCCTGACTAGGCTGGTGCAAGGCTTCAAAAATAAAGGAGTGACCTCTCCTTATGTGTTGGATATCCAAAAAAGAGAACATGAAGCAGCACTGAAATAAAGTGAATTAATTCATCCAACATGGAACCACAATGTTTCACCTCCTCTATGAAGGAACTTGAAAATACCTTCATAGAGTAGGTGAAACGTTGTGGTTCTATGTTGGATGAATAAATTCACTTTATTTGAGTGCTGCTTCACGTTCTCTTTTTTGGATACACAGATGAGGCTATGTATGCATCTTCCCTGCCACTCCCTGTTCTCTAGGGGAGAGCACTGTATTCCATCACTGTAATAGTCTATCTCTTCATGAGAAGGAAAACAATCTCTCTAGTGCTACCTATCGGAGGTGGCTTCCCTGTAAGTCAATGTCCGATCCACAAAGAGCTTTTATACATGTCGAGGGATTTTAGCCAGGCCAGAATCTCCTCCAAAAGGAAGAAAAACCCATCAGTAGACAGCTGTTTCAGGGGCTTTGCCCCTCATCAGTACAGAGCTGGGTCTTGGCTGGTTAGGTAAGAGGCCTTTAATGTAGTGCTCGGGGGGATGCTGGTTCTCTATAAAGACACACAGCTGGCATGGAGCCTTACAGGCAATTCTCCATGGGAAATAACATAGCTCTCCTCCAATCGGTTCACTGTAACTCAATGACCGACCCACAAAGAAACCTAAAAACATGACAGGGATTTAATATTCTATGACATGTCTGGGTAAATTTATTCCCATTCATTTGAGTTGCCATAAAATACACACATCACGGTTCTCACCTGGTTCGTTTGTGGATCCTCTGTGTCGTCCGGAAGATGGTGCTAGTAACCCAGGGCAACGCTTGGCACAGCAGGTTTAGAGGCAGTCGGATGTATAGGCCAGAAGTCAGGACAGGCAGCAGACGTCGTTACGGGTATCAATAGCAATAGGTCAAGGCAGGCGGCAGGCAAGGATAGTCAAGTTCAGGCAGTGGTCAAAAACTGCAAATCCAGACAAAGGCAAAAGGCAAGAAAACAGGAAACCAGGGTACAGGGAAACTCACGGGGAACTTGGTTGAACAAACAAGGATTGAGAGGAAGGAGGATCCAAAAATAGGAACTCTAGGAATTTTGTCACATGCAGGCCCTTTAAGAAGGAAAGAGTCAGCGCGCCCGCCCTCTAGTAGCTGCAGCCGCACATCGTGGATGACGGCCGTGGAGGGAGGTGAGAGATGCAGTTACCGGACGACGCCCAGAGCCAGCAGAGCGTCTGGATTGGGTAAGTGGAGCTGGGGACGAGCATGAGGAAATGGAGAGTGCAGGAACCAGAGCAGAGACCGTGGAAGAGGCGGGGAATGGCGGGGCAGCCGTTACAACACACACACCATGGTGCACTGTCTACACAGACAATACAAGATGAAAGTGTGTATCTCCAATATGGCAGAACACAAGGAAGCAGATAAGTTTTTTTGTTCGTTTTTTTTAATTAATACCTACAACAATAAAAAAAAAACACAAAAATTATTTATCGTCCTCACCCTAACACTCTACAACCGATTACTGAACTGGGAACGAGATCTTAATTAATCTTTTTCTAATTATCAATGGGCCATTGCATTTACCACCTCTATTTAAAAATGTCTCAATGTTCTAATCATCACAAAGCATATATCAAACTCCTTTTTTTGTTGTACAACCCGCCCTATAAACTAGCGAAGATGTGTCCTAATTCCTCGGAGAGGTGTTGGAGGGGTTATAGACAAGTGGCCACTTCTTCAGACTTTTTGTAAGTGTCCATACTTATGTCCCTTATGGCAATCTATTCAATCCCTTTTTGCAACCTTATTTCAGTTTACGTCTCCTCTCTCACCATTATTACCACTGTTACGAGTAGGGATAGATTCTGTACCTATACCACACAGAGTGGTTCTATGTTATGTTTTAATTGCAACCACTACCACTATAGACCAGCGATGGAAAACACTTGATATCCCATCTTTACCCAATAAAGTGTTTACTAACTAAAGATATGATACGCATCCAATACCAATTTGGCTACATTTATGCAAGGTGTTGTGTTTTGCCTTTCTCAAACAGCTCGGCCTGAGAAAGGTGGGACTTGATCAACTTATTTCAACCTAATCCTGTAACTATAAGAAAATTATATGGAATAAATACAATACCCATGCAAAACACGGTCCATGTCACCATAACTACTTAACTGTGTACAATAAAATTAATCAATATTTTTCATATTTACACACATCTAATTGAAAATATTTTGAAAATCAAAAGGATAAATTAATTGGGATATACAGTGAAACATCTTTGAGATGATCACCAAACATTTAATTGAAAAGTAATCTTCTAGGGGGATTGATCTTCACAATGAAGCTGGCCAGTATGCATAAATACTGTATGGTGGAACTGAAAAACTCTTCTCAAGGAGGTGGTCTTTTGGAGAGGTTTCACTGGTATATGTATATATACTAGTCCTTCTCAATGAATTCAATAGAACAAACTGAAAAAAGGAAGAAGGGCAAAGATGCCAGCCACAATAATATTTTCCTTTTTTATACACCGTGTTCCAAATTATTATGCACATTGGATTTAAGTGTCATAAACATTTAATTATTCGTTTTTCAATTAAACCCATGGATAGTATTGTGTCTTAGGGCTCTTTGGATCATTGTAATCAATCTCAGACACCTGTGATAATTAGTTTGCCAGATGTGCCCAATCAAAGGAAAACTACTTAAGAAGGACGTTCCACATTATTAAGCAGGCCACAGGTTTCAAGCAATATGGGAAAGAAAAAGGATCTCTCTGCTGTCGAAAAGCGTGAAATAGTGCAATACCTTGGACAAGGTATGAAAAAATTGGATATTTCAAGAAAACGTAAGCGTGATCATCGTACTGTGAAAAGATTTGTTGCTGATTCAGAGCACAGACGGGTTCGTTCAGATAAAGGCATAATGAGGAAGGTTTCTGCCAGACAAATTAATTGGGATTAGGAGAGCAGCTGCTAAAATGCCATTGCAAAGCAGCAAACAGGTATTTGAAGCCGCTGGTGCCTCTTGAGTCCCGCGAACCTCAAGGTGTAAGATCCTACAGAGGTTTGCAAGTGTGCATAAAGCTATTATTCGGCCACCCCTAAACAATGCTCACAAGCAGAAACGGTTGCAGTGGGCTCAGAAATACATGAATACTAATTTTCAAATCGTGTTGTTTACTGATGAGTGCCGTGCAACCCTGGATGGTCCAGATGGATGGATTAGTGGATGGTTGTTGAATGGCCACCATGTCCCAACAAGGCTGCGATGTCAGCAAGGAGGTGGTGGAGTCATGTTTTGGGCTGGAATCATGGGGAGAGAGCTGGTAGGCCACTTTAGGGTCCCTGACGGTGTGAAAATGACCTCTGCAAAGTACGTAGAGTTTATGACTGACCACTTTCTTCCATGGTACAAAAAGAAGAACCGTGCCTTCCGTAGCAAAATTATCTTCATGCATGACAATGCACCATCTCATGCTGCAAAGAATACCTCTGTGTCATTGGCTGCTATGGACATAAAAGGAGAGAAACTCATGGTGTGGCCCCCATGTTACCCTGACCTCAACCCTATTGAGAACCTTTGGAGCATCCTCAAGCAAAATATCTATGAGGGTGGGAGGTAGTTCACATCAAAACAGAAGCTCTGGGAGGCTATTCTGACATCCTGCAAAGATATTCAAGCAGAAACTGTCCAAATACTCACAAATTCAATGGATGCAAGAATTGTGAAGGTGATATCAAATAAGGGGTCCTATGTTAACATGTAACTTGGCCTGTTAAGCTTTTTTTAATTGAAAGAGCTTTTGATTTCTGTAAATATGATCTCCTGATGCTGCCAATTCAACAAATTACCATTTTAGTTCTCTTTACAACCTTTAAAATGTTTTGATCTCTGTTGTGCATAATAATTTGAAACAGTGCATTTTGAGTTTTTTACTTCTAAAAAAAAATCTGTTATCATTAGGAGATTTGTTCAATAAAATTTGCATTATACTCCAACGGTTGATGGCTTGAAGATTATACTGACTGTCATTTGCATTGACTATTTAGGAAAATCAGCGAAAAATAACATTTGCATAATTATTTGGAACGTGGTTTAAAGTAGTATGTTTTCCCAACTAAGGCTTGGTTCACACTGAGTTTTTTTGCAGGCAGAAACTCTGCCTCAAAATTCCGTTTGGAATTTTGAGGTAGATTTTGCTCTGCCTGCACGCCGATTTTTGCTGCGTTTTTTTGCCCGCGGCAATTGAGCGCCACGAATAAAACACCACGAAATATGCTCTTTCTCCCTCCCATTGATGTCAATGGGAGGTCAGAGACGTAAACGGCCGAAGATAGGGCATGTCCCTTCTTTTTCCACGAGCCGTTTTTTCCGCTCGCGGGAAAAACGGCCTCTGCCTCCTATTGAAATCAATGAGAGGCATTTTTGGCCATTTTTGGAGCGTTTTCCTACGGGGTTTCCGCGTCAAAAAATGTGTAAAAAAAAAACTCAGTGTGAACTGACCCTTACTCTCTGTGAGTGGCAACTAAGTTACCACCCACAAATAATCCAAAGCAGACAAAAATAAACTTTTTTTTCAGCCGCTACAATCCTGCCAGTCCTTCATTATCAGGTTCCGTATAAACAATACGTGTACAAAATAGAAAAAAACTTTGGAAAGCGGCAGTATTGAAGTTCAATGCAATGCAGTAAAATTAGCATGCAAATGGAATCGAACTCACATGTGTGAGGAGAGCCAGGCACCCAGCTCCCCTCCGATCCTTGTGCACTTTAAATACAACTCCCCTGGTCACTCTTTCTGTAATGCAGCAGGCAGAATTATCAACCAAAGTAAAAGTGATTTTAATAACATTTGAATATAAAAACAAATATAAAATGGCCAAACATTCCATTCGCATATCGGGGCTTCCCCCTTCATCAGGAATCAATTGCTGTCATATACTAGCACGTTTAAATCCCCACTTTCCCCTTATTCCCGCATAACCTACCCGGAAGTGATGTAAATCTGAAAAACCCCTCTGTAATGCAATTCAGCCTCTGACATCTAGCTTCTCCCACAGGAAGCGACACAAAACCTGAAACTGCTCTATATACGCTACCATGTCTCCCTTCTCACACCGGAAGTGACTCATAATTTGAACCCTATCCACAGCCACACCTCCTACAGGAAGTGACACATGACCTCAAACAACACTATCCCCTCTACTACATCTCCCTTCTCACACCAGAAGTGATACCTAATCTAAAAAAAAAAAGCCCTCTCCACAACCACACCTCCCGCAGGACGTGACACGTAACCTGAAACAGCTCTATCTTAACTGCAATATTAGAGAGCACCATCTATAACCACACATATACTAACTCATTCGTATCTACTGCACCATTTTAATTTATAACATCCATACTCTGAGACCTCACTCATTCCCAATTATTTAGAAATTGAAGGTGGGCATCAGTACCCCTCTCTGGACTACCTAAAAATTATATAAACTATCAAACCCTCCCCTAATTTCTCATACTCCAAGATAATAATCTCCGAAATTACATACCTGTTTTCTATGCCGTCTTCCTACTCTCTAGTCACCCTCTCTAACATTTTATTTAACCCATTTGGGCAGAGGCAATCCAATCTGAAAATCCAGTACATCTCTCTTCTCACTCATTTTTTGAACTGCGACAATGACTTACCAATTTGTTCTATAGGGGTAACCTGCATTAAAGATGCATCCCCTCCGTGCTCCCAAGCAAAATGCCTGGAAACACTATGTTTCATATATCTATGGTTTATATTAAACCGGTGTTTGTTTATTCTTTCCCTTAGGGTGAGTGTCGTCCTACCCACATACTGCAGGCCACATGGACATTACAGCAAGTATATCACAAAGTTACTGTCACTATTTCTTGTCTCTAAGGCTGGGTTCACACACCCTATTTACGGACATATTTCGGGCATTTTAGCCCCGAATTACGTCCAAAAATACGGCTCCAAAGCGGCAGCAAACATCTGCCCATTCATTTGAATGGGTTTTACGATGTGCTGTGCCGACGGTAATTTTTTTTACGCGCCGCTGTCAAAAGACGTGCCTGTCACTTCTTGAGACATAATTGGAGCCGTTTTCCATTGACTCAATGGAAAAACAGCTCCAATTACGTCCGTAATGGACGCAGCGAAAAGCGCCTGCACATGCCATTACGTCTGAAATTACGGAGCTGTTTTCTCCAGAAAACAGCTCCGTAATTTCAGCCTTAATGGAGGCTGCCGTGTTAACATACCTTTATGCGTTATTTCAGAGCAACACTTACATCAGTTATGCCCACATCTGTAGGACCCTTTCATTACCCCCATTCCTATTCCCCTTCGATTGCTTTAGTTTCCTCCTAATTTAGGATATGATGGAGCCACCACATATTTTATTGTTCTAGATCTTTTAAAAATAATCCGAGGGATTCTGGTCCACTGTGTTATATCAAGTCCAGAGTCAGCGCAGCCGTCTACCAGTAAATTTTAGAGCACTTCATGCTTCCCTCTGCTGACAAGCTTTATGGAGATGCTGATTTAGTTTTCCAGCAGGATTTGGCACCTGCCCACACTGCCAAAAGTACCAATACCTGGTTTATTAACTACAGTATCACTGTGCTTGATTGGCCAGCAAACTCGCCTGACCTAAACCCCATAGAGAATCTATGTGGTATTGTCAAGAGGAAGATGAGACACCAGACAGGTGAGCCCTAATCTACCCGCATCTCACTCACTGCCTACTTGCACGGCCCGTCCTAAGTGACGGCGTACAACTGGGCGACGGTCCCTACACTCAGTAAGTGCAAGACAGACAACACAAGACAAGGGCACACAGAAGCAAAGGGGGAAGTAGGGGCAGTTGCCCACGGAAAAACCGTGAACAGCAGGCAGTGGTGAACGAGCCGAATCAAACCAGGAGAGTACGTAGTAGCAAAACAGAGCAGGAGAATAGTCAGGCAACCCAGGGTCAATAAGTTACAGCGTTATATCAGGTAAATAGCAGGAATAGCAGAGCCAGGAAACCAGAGAACCACAGGCAAGGAACAAGCTGCAAGTGAGGGTATAAATAGACCAAGGGCGGGAGCTAGAACCGTCAGACCAGGCTGTGATAGGTTCTCCCTCTCCTCAGCCTGCAAGCCTGAGTGGTAACAGACCGCGTCACTCTAGCAGACCTTGGAGCTGGTGAAGGCTGATTAACCCCAGGTGTCGACACAGAACCTGTGTCTGGCAAACTCTTTACAGTACCCCCCCTTTTATGAGGGGCCACTGGACCCTTCCTAGGTGGGCCTGGCTTGTTGGGGAACCGAAGATGGAACTTCCTGAGCAATATACCGGCGTGAACATCCCGGGCGGGTACCCAAGTCCTCTCCTCAGGCCCGTATCCTCTCTAATGGACCAGGTACTGGAGGGAGCCTTGGACCATCCTGCTGTCCACAATCTTGGCTACCTCGAATTCTACCACATCAGGAGTGAGAACAGGGACCGGAGGTTTCCTCGATGTAGCCAAGGACGGGGAGCAGCTTTTCAAGAGGGTGGCATGGAACACGTTGTGTATCTGAAAAGACGGGGGTAACTCCAGCCGGAGGGAGACAGGGTTGAGTACCTCAATGACTTTGTACGGCCCTATATATCGGGGAGAAAATTTCTTGGACAGAACGTTAAGGCGCAAATTTTTAGAAGACAGCCCCACCAGATCCCCGACCACAAATAGGGGGTTAGTTGAATGTCTTTTATCTGCCTGAGTCTTTTGGATGCTCTGGGACGCCTCAAGGTTCTTGTGCACAGTACCAGATGAATGACATCTACCTCGGGATTGTTGGAACCAACAGGTGAAACGGTGGAGAACCGTGGATTAAACCCAAAATTGCAGAAGCAGGGGGAGACCCCCGATGAGTTGCTGACCCAGTTATTAAGGGAAAATTCGGCGAGGGGAATGAAGGAGACCCAATCATTTTGACAGTCTGAGATAAAATACCTTAAGTATTGTTCTAGAGACTGATTAGTCCTCTCACTTTGGTCATTAGCTTCAGGATGGAAGGCCGAGGAAAAGGACAGATCAATCTCCAGCTTCTTATAGAAAGCTCTCCAAAACAATGAAACAAATTGTACCCCTCTGTCAGAAACAATATTGACCGGAACCCCATGGAGACGCAGGATGTGTTTGACAAACAAGGTAGCTAACGTCTTGGCATTGGGTAGTTTCTTGAGGGGTACAACGTGGCACATCTTACTGAAGCGGTCTACTACAACCCACACCACCGACTTGCCTTGGGATGGAGGCAGATCAGTGATAAAATCCATGGAGATATGGGTCCAAGGTCTCTGGGGAATGGGCAAAGAACGTAGTAAGCCCGCAGGTCGGGACCTGGGAGTCTTGGACCTAGCACAAATTTCACAAGCGGCGACGTAGGCCTTAACGTCTTTAAGCAACCCAGGCCACCAATAGGTTCTGTAAATGAGGTGCTTGGTACCCAGGATGCCTGGATGGCCAGATAGTGCGCAGTCTTGTTTCTCCCTGAGCAACCTTAGCCGGAGTTGCAGGGGAACAAACAGCTTGTTCTCAGAAAGGTTCTCGGGAGCAGAACCTTGATCAGCCGCAATTTTCGGAGGCTAAGTCTGAATCTACAGAGGATCTGATTATACCTGGGGCAAAATACAAGCGGGATCCTCCTCAGGAGGAGGGCTGGCCATGAAGCTAGGCAACAGAGCATCAGCTTTAATATTTTTTGACCCAGCCCTATAGGTAACCACAAAGTCGAATCTCGTAAAAAACAACGCCCATCGAGCTTGTCTCGGGCTTAGCCTCCGGGCAGATTCTAGGTAAACCAGAATTCTTGTGGTCAGTAAGAACCGTTACCTGGTGCCTAGCCCCCTCCAGGAAGTGGCGCCACTCTTCAAATGCCCATTTAATGGCTAAGAGTTCGTGGTTGCCAATGTCATAGTTTCTCTCAGTAGAGGAGAATTTCCTGGAGAAGTAGGCACAGGGAAGGAGATAGGTGAGAGACCTAGTACCCTGGGACAAGACAGCACCCACTCCCACCTCAGAGGCGTCAACCTCCACGATGAATGGCTCCATTTGGTTAGGCTGAATCAGCACTGGGGCAGAGACAAAGCACCTCTTAAGGATCTCAAAAGCCTGGACCGCCTCCGGAGGCCAGTGGAGGAGATCAGCACCTTTACGAGTGAGGTCCGTAAGAGGCTTAGCGATGACCGAGAAGTTAGTAATAAATCTCCTGTAATAACTAGCAAACCCCAGGAAACACTGTAAGGCCTTCAGGGAGGCAGGGCGGACCCATTCTGCCACAGCCTGAACCTTGGTAGGGTCCATGCGGAATTCGTTAGGAGTGAGGATTTGACCCAAAAATGGTATCTCCTGCACCTCAAAAACACATTTTTCGGTCTTTGCAAAGAGTTTGTTTTTCCGAAGGGCCTGGAGCACCTTCCTGATATGCTCAATGTGGGAGGACCAGTCCTTGGAAAACACAAGTATATCATCAAGGTACACTACAAGAAATACCCCCAGATAGTCTCTTAAAATCTCATTTATGAAATTCTGGAAGACCGCGGGAGCATTACACAACCCAAAGGGCATGACGAGATATTCAAAATGACCTTCAGGTGTATTAAACGCAGTCCTCCACTCATCCCCCTCTCTGATCCGGATAAGGTTATAAGCCCCCCGAAGATCGAACTTAGAGAACCATTGGGCCCCCTTAACCTGATTGAAGAGATCAGGAATCAAAGGAAGGGGATATTGGTTCCTTACAGTGATCTTATTTAAACTTCGGTAATCGATGCACGGCCTAAGACCACCATTCTTCTTCCCCACGAAGAAGAAGCCAGCACCTACCGGAGAAGTAGAGGTGCGAATGTAACCCTTGGCCAGGCTTTCTTGGATATATTCTCTCATGGCTTCACGTTCAGGACAAGAGAGATTAAATATCCTTCCTTTTGAGAACTTAGCTCCTGGTACCAAGTCGATTGCACAATCGTACTCTCTATGAGGAGATACTCTTCGGAGGCCTTTTTGGAAAAGACATCAGCGAAGTCCTGAATAAACTCAGGTAGAGTGATCACCTCCTCAGCGAGAGAAACCAAATTAATAAAAAAACATGACGTCATGCATTCATTACCCCATTTAGTAAGATCACCAGTATTCCAGTTAAAAGTGGGATTATGCGCCTGCAACCAAGGGAGGCCTAAAATTAAATCTGACGATAACCCCTGCATCACTAACACAGAACACTGCTCCAAATGAATGGAGCCAACAATGAGTTAAAAAACAGGGGAATGCTGCATAAAATAACCATTAGCAAGCGGAGTGAAGTCTATACCCACTACTGGGACAGGTTTAGGCAAATCAATTAGTGTCATAGCTGGAGACATGGCAAATTCCACAGACATAATATTAGCAGCAGACCCTGAATCCACGAAGGCACTGCCGGTGGCAGACCTTCCATCAAAAGAGACCTGTAAGGGAATCAAGATTTTATTAGGCTTCATGTTAACGGGAAATACCTGGGCGCCCAGGCGACCTCCCCTATGGTCACTTAGGCGCGGAAGTTTTCCGGCTGCTTATTCTTGCGCCTCGGACAGGAGTTCAATTGATGCTTGTCATCCCCACAGTAGAAGCAGAGACTATTCTTCCTGCGGAAATCTCTACATTGTTGGGGAGGCACGGAGGCCCCGAGTTGCATCTGTTCATCCGAGTTCTCCGTGGAAGAACGAAGCAACGGAACCTCTGGAGCCATCATAGGGGAGCCAGGGGTGAAGGCACCAAAACGTTCAAGTCGTCATTGCCTGAGACGTCGGTCAAGACGTACCGCTAAAGCCATAGCCTGATCTAGAGAGTCAGAGGTGGGATAGCTAACTAACTGGTCTTTAAGGTCGTTCGACAGACCCAATCTAAACTGGCACCTCAAAGCAGGGTCATTCCACCGAGAAGCTACACACCACTTCCTAAAGTCAGAACAGTACTCCTCAACGGGTCTCTTACCCTGACGTAAGGTCACCAGCTGACTCTCGGCAAAGGCAGTCTTGTCAGCCTCGTCATAGATGAGCCCGAGAGCAGAAAAAAAAGGTCAACAGAAGAAAGTTCAGGGGCGTCAGGAGCCAAGGAGAAGGCCCATTCCTGGGGGCCGTCCAGGAGCAGGGACCTAATTATACCCACTCGCTGGCTCTCAGAACCTGAGGAGTTGGGTCTCAATCGGAAATAGAGTCTACAACTCTCCCGAAAAGAAAAAAAAGTCCTCCGATCCCCTGAGAAGCGGTCAGGCAACTTGAGGTGGGGTTCAAGAGGTGAGGTGAAGGGTACTACCTTGGTAGCATCACGCTGGTTGAACCTCTGAGCCAGGTCTTGACCTGTAGGGAGAGACCCTGCATTTGCTGAGCCAGGGCCTCAAGGGGGTCCATAGTAGAGTCAGGGACCAGGGTAAGAAAAGGTATAGGGCCTGTGATTATGTAATGAATCGGGGCAGGGAGAAGACAGGTGAGCCCTAATCTACCCACAACTCAGTCCCTGCCTACTTGCACGGCCCGTCCTAAGTGACGGAGTACAACTGGGCGACGGTCCCTACGCTCAGTAAGTGCAAGAAAGACAACACAAGACAAGGGCACACAGAAGCAAAGGGGGAAGTAGGGGCAGTTGCCCACGGAAAAACCCTGAACAACAGGCAGTGGTGAACGAGCCGAATGAAACCAGGAGAGTACGTAGTAGCAAAACAGGGCAGGAGAATAGTCAGGCAAGCCAGGGTCAATAAGTTACAGCAGTAAATCAGGTATTATAGCAGGAATATACAGAGCCAGGAAACCAGAGAATCACAGGCAAGGAACATGCTGCAAGTGAGGGTATAAATAGACCAAGGGCGGGAGCTAGAACCGTCAGACAGGCTGTGATAGGTTCTCCCTCTCCTCAGCCTGCAAGCCTGAGTGGTAACAGATCGTGTCACTCTAGCAGACCTTGGAGCTGATGAAGGCTGATTAACCCCGGGCGTCGACACAGAACCTGTGTCTGGCAAACCCTTTACACTGGGCTTCCATAACACCTCAGCAGTGCCACAGGCTGGTCGCCTCTATGCCACGCCGCATTGATGCAGTAATTCATGCAAAAGGTGCCCCGACCAAGTATTGAGTGCATATACTGTACATACTTTTCAGTAGCCAACATTTCTGTATTAAAAATCATTTTTGAGACACTACATTTTGGGTTTTCATTAACTGTTAAATAAATCATCAACATTAAAAGAAAAAAATGCTGGAAATAGATCAATCTGTGTGTAATGAATCTATATAATATATGTTTTCACTTTTTTAATTGAATTACTGAAATAAATTAACGTTTTGATGATATTCTAATGCATTGAGAAGGACTAGTATATATATACACAGCCCTAATGCAAATATAAAGGAGCAAAAATTAGCTCACTCTGGTAAGAGGCGGACAGGCTAGAACCAGTGTTATTCCTTATTGACTATTACAATATAAAGAAAGAAATAAAGATATGTACAGTCCATTTGATCCAGCTGCCTAGATTGCCTGCTTGGTTCATTTTAAAATTCTAATCCGCTAAAGGACAGTACTGTATAATTTATGAATTATTTACTGGTGCGTTTCAAGACCATGCCTGAATTGTTAGATTGAATTCATATTACGCAGATTGTAGCAGGCCATTTACTGCACTCAGAGCTTGTACATCCATAAATTGCTCAGTAAGACTTCACAAAAAATGTAGGAAAGTGAATCAACATTGGAAATGTTACATCTCTTTCTGACAGTTCCCAGGAATAAATCATGTTGCAGTTTTTCATTGGTCATTGCATCTCATTGTTTGTACTGATAAAAAACTGTAATGAATTGAGATAGTAAGAGCTTGTATTTATATAGTTCATGTTCAGTACATTTAGATATGTAGACAATCTCTTATGACTGGCACTGCAGCAAGAGTGGTTTTACATTGATGAAATATGTTTTGTTACTTGCAATCCCTATGTCTCTGCAATAAGATAATCTCTGCTTTTATGAATGAACATTTCATTAATACCAAGCCCTCCTACGACTGTTTACTTTGTCTCTTCATGTAGGCTTAACAAAGTGCAGTGTCAAGTGGAAGTGACAAAGGAGGATGTTTTCTTTGGGGGAAGGTATACAAAGTAAACATGGTATTATCATCATTCAATTTCCCCAAATGGGATGACAGGGCAGGAGTGGAGCCAAATAACCTAACTTCATGAAAAGTAAAGCAGCAAAGCCAGCTCATGTATTCTGATTGACTATTTGACCTCTTGTGTCAGCAGATCCGAGTATTATTGAAATTCTGTTTTACTGATTAATGAATGATAATCTGTTTATCCATTATACATGTGCTCATGACTACATTAATTTTATATGTGTTTGGATTTTTTCCTTAATCAAAAGACAGAAGGCCAACAAATATTCGCACTTTGCTCTGTTTTATGTTTTGATGTGTGTTTCAGCAGCTTCGGCAAGGGTTTGCAAGTTCATTGGTGCCCATAATGGAGATGGCATAATTCCCCTGAATTCTACTTACTTTGCCAAATTTTTCAATGCAAATAACACATTTTTACATAGGGTGGTTTAGTGATAGTAGTTGTATAATATTTCCAGTGATCTAATCAGAAGAAAGCTAATCTCTCTTTATCCTAACTGAGTTCCCTTGGTACATTCTTTCCATCCGTTTGCTTCAGTGGCGTAACTACCGCAGTAGCAGCCGTAGCGGCTGCTATGAGGCCCGTGGCTTGAGGGGGCCCGCGCCGCTAGCCAACATGCCCCCCCATATGCCCGGTGGCGCTGCTAGCAGTCGCTATGGCTGCTACTGCTGTAGCGACGCTACTACAGGGCCCGCACCGCCGAGCCTCTAACATTTATTATGGGCCGGACGACACCTCATGCCCGAGGACGTTGCTAGCACCGAAGGGGGCCCCGGTGCTAGCAACAGCCACCCCGTCTTGCAGTAATTGTACCTGTGTCTATAGCACGCAGGTACAAATACATGCATTAGCGCTGAACACTAGCGTCGCAATGACTTCATCGCACTGCATCTGTGCTTGAAAGGCTCTGATTGACGGGGCAAGTTATTCTTGCCTGCCAATCAGCGCCTTTGAACGACACATCGTTCAGCTCCAGCAGACCTGCTCAGAAGACAGCAGATCTGCATTGCCACCGGACGGGACCATGTGAGTATGTAAAGTTTTATTTTTTTCTCTACTAAAACTGTGAGTGGCATTATCTACAGTGCGGGCTCTATCTACAGGGGGGTTGTCTATATGTGGGGATGTGGGCCACTATATACAGGGGGGGTCTATATGGGGATCTGGGCCACTATATACAGGGGGTCTATATGGGGATGTGGGGCGCTATGTACAGGGGGGTATATATGTGGGGATGTGGGCCACTATATACAGGGGGGTCTATATGTGGGGATGTGGGGCACTATCTACAGGGCGGTCTATATGTGGGGATGTGGGGCACTATATACAGGGGGGTCTATATGTGGGGATGTGGGGCACTATCTACAGGGGGGTCTATATATGGGGATGTGGGGCACCATATACAGGGGGAGCAATATGTGGGGCACCATATACAGGGGGAGCTATATATGGGATACTATATACAGGGGGAGCTATATGTGAGGTACTATCTACAGACACAGTGTATGGTACTATTATAATCAGGGACACAGTGTGTGGCGCTATTATATTTAAAGATTTTGATAATTTTAACTTCGTTTATAGGTGCAGAAATGTTTTAAAAGTGAGAAGCTGAAGACATCTGAGTGGAAAACTGCAGAAATGGGTCATGGCGGGGAGAAATCCATTATAGAGGTCTGGACCGGAGGGAGAAGAAAAGAACTAGAATCTGAGATGTCACCGGTGAGTCACTTAATGTAAATGTTTATTCTGCCTCTAATCAGTAATGTTGTCACTGTGTGATCTGCAGCGAGATGATGGGTGGTATGAATTTTTTTTGTGAAACAGCATCTCCCAGCATATCCTTACCATTGTTTGGTCCATGCTGGGAGCTGTAGTTTTACGCCGTACAAACCTATACGGCAGGGTTTCACTAAATTGAGCTGTATTTGCTCTGGTGCTGCATATATGTACTGAGCTTTGTTCTGGTGCTGTATATATGTATGAGCTTAGTTCTAGTGCTGCATTTAAGTACTGAGCTTGTTTCTGGTTTTTATATATGTACTGAGGTTTGTTCTAGTGCTGTATATATATGTACTGAGCTTTGTTCTGTTGTTGTATTTATGTATGAGCTTCGTTCTGTTGCTGTGTATATGTACTAAGCTTGGTCCTGGGGATGTATATATGTACGAGCTTGGATCCAGTGCTGTATATATATGTATGAACTTGGCTCTGGTGCTGTATATATGTATGAGCTTGGTTCTAGTACTGTATGTATGTACTGAGCTTGGTTGTGGTACTGTATATATATATATATATATATATATATATATATATATATATATAAATATACATATATATATATATATATATATATATATATATATACACACTACCGTTCAAAAGTTTGGGGTCACCCAGACAATTTTGTGTTTTCCATGAAAACTCACACTTATATTTATCAAATGAGTTGCAAAATGACTAGAAAATATAGTCAAGAGATGGACAAGGTTAGAAATAATGATTTTTATTTGAAATAATAATTTTCTCCTTCAAACTTTGCTTTCGTCAAAGAATGCTCCATTTGCAGCAATTACAGCATTGCAGATCTTTGGCATTCTAGCTGTTAATTTGCTGAGGTAATCGGGAGAAATTTCACCCCATGCTTCCAGAAGGCCCTCCCACAAGTTGGATTGGCTTGATGGGCACTTCTTGCGTACCATACGGTCAAGCTGCTCCCACAACAGCTCTATGGGGTTAAGATCTGGTGACTGCGCTGGCCACTCCATTACAGATAGAATACCAGCTGCCTGCTTCTTCCCTAAATAGTTCTTGCATAATTTGGAGGTGTGCTTTGGGTCATTGTCCTGTTGTAGGATGAAATTGGCTCCAATCAAGCGCTGTCCACAGGGTATGGCATGGCGTTGCAAAATGGAGTGATAGCCTTCCTTATTCAAAATCCCTTTTACCTTGTACAAATCTCCCACTTTACCAGCACCAAAGCAACCCCAGACCATGACATTACCTCCACCATGCTTGACAGATGGTGTCAGGCACTCTTCCAGCATCTTTTTAGTTGTTCTGCGTCTCACAAATGTTCTTCTGTGGGATCCAAACACCTCAAGCTTCGATTCGTCTGTCCATAACACTTTTTTCCAATCTTCCTCTGTCCAATGTCTGTGTGCTTTTGCCCATATTAATCTTTTCCTTTTATTAGCCAGTCTCAGATATGGATTTTTCTTTGCCACTCTGCCCTAAAGGCCAGCATCCCGGAGTCGCCTCTTCACTGTAGACGTTGACACTGGCGTTTTGCGGGTACTATTTAATGAAGCTGCCAGGTGAGGACCTGTGAGGCGTCTATTTCTCAAACTAGAGACTCTAATGTACTTATCTTGTTGATTAGCTGTGCAGCGGGGCCTCCCACTTCTCTTTCTACTCTGGTTAGAGTCTGTGTGTGCTGTCCTCTGAAGGAAGTAGTACACACCGTTGTAGGAAATCTTCAGTTTCTTGGCAATTTCTCGCATGGAATAGCCTTCATTTCTAAGAACAAGAATAGACTGTCGAGTTTCACATGAAAGCTCTCTTTTTCTAGCCATTTTGAGAGTTTAATCGAACCCACAAATGTAATGCTCCAGATTCTCAACTAGCTCAAAGGAAGGTCAGTTTTATAGCTCCTCTAAACAGCAAAACTGTTTACAGCGGTGCTAACATAATTGCACAGGGATTTTCAAGTGTTTTCTAATCATCCATTAGCCTTCTAACACAGTTAGCAAACACAATGCACCATTAGAACACTGGAGAGATGGTTGCTGGAAATGGGCCTCTATACACCTATGTAGATATTGCATTAAAAACCAGACGTTTGCAGCTAGAATAGTCATTTAGCACATTAACAATGTATAGAGTGTATTTCTGACTAATTTTATGTTATCTTCATTGAAAAAAACTGTGCTTTTCTTTCAAAAATAAGGACATTTCTAAGTGACCCTAAACTTTTGAACGGTAGTGTATATATATGAGCTTGGTTGTGGTACTGTGTATATATATATATATATATATATATATATATATATGAGCTTGGTTGTGGTACTATATATATGTCAGAGCTTGGTTCTGGAGCTGTAATTATATAGAATATATTTATAATAAAATTGCAGGGCAGTGGGAATTGTTCTAAGGGGGGGGGGCTGTGTGGCACTATTTACAAGGTGGAGGGCTGTGGCGCAATCTACAGGGGGCTGTGTGTGGCGCAATCTATAGGGGTCTGTGTGTGGCACTATCTACTAAGGTGGGCTGTGCAGCCCTATATACAAGGGAGGGGGGCTGTGTGGCACGATATACAGTGGGAGCAGTATAGCGCTATATACAGGGGGGGCTTTATGGCAATATCTACAGTGGGGCTGTTTGTCACTTTCTACAAGGGGGACGTGGGGGTCGCTATCTACAAGTGGGGTGTGACACTGTTTATAGATGGGGCTGTATAGCACTGTCTACAGGGGGGCTGTATGGCACATTCTACAGAGGGCACTATCTGTAAGGGGGACTGCTTGTGGCACTTGGGGGGTCCCGGTCAAGAATTTGCTATGGGGCCCAGTCTTTCCTAGTTACTCCCATGGTTATCATGTACCAACCCCACAGAGACCCAATGAATGTAGGTAATAGATATATACTGCACTTTGCACTTTGTTTAATTGCATTAAAAAGACCCACACTAAGGTTGAAACATCGCTGTGATGGTGAAATAAACTTCCTGCGCCTTTTTTTGATACCTTCAATACACGTGTGCTGCAGTTTTCCCTTTCTTGATACAGACATACACCACCGCCTTTCCTATTTGCCTTGTCTTTTCAAAACAGTGTAAAACCCTGTAGATTTACTGTCCAGTCATGAGAAGAGTCTAGCCAAGTTTCAGCAACACCAACTACATCTATATTTTCCTCCAGTACCAAGGCCTCCTGCTCTCCCATTTTGCTTGCTAGACTTCTGCCATTGTGAACATACACTTTAACTTGCTTTTAAATTTTTCACATTCAGTATCAGAAATGTGATTATTTGACATTATTTGGTCTTGTGCTTTTCTTAGCGCTATCTGTCTTCTGCTGCTAACTGCCGCCCGTTCCCTAGTGCGCGCGTGCTGTGGCTGCCTCCTAAAGGGTCAGTGCACGCAAAATTCGAAAGTTAGCCAATTACCCCTCCTGTTTCCCAGGACTATTTAAGGCACTTCCTTCATCTCCGAAGTGTCTGATTAATGTTGTTGCTAACCCTGTGTTAGTCTGCAAAGATTCCGTAGCCTGTTCCTGAAACCTGTGTCTGTGACAAGTCCAGTATCTGCGTTTAGTGTCCGTGTCAAATCCAGTATCCGTGACAAGTCCAATATCTGCGTCCAGTGTCTGTGTCAAGTCCAGTGTCCGTGACGACTTCAGTATCCATGTCTGGTGACGATTCCGGTTTCCGTGTCCAGTGTCCGAGACCAGTTATGCTTCCGATAATCCAGCACAAGCCAACTTCCAATAATCCAGCACAAACCAGTTTGCAGTAATCCAGCACAAGCCAGCTTCCAGCTATCCAGAACCAGCCTGCCATCCATGTACCATCGACCAGTGACTGTCCTATATTTGTCTGGCCAGCAGCTACACCATTATGGCGGAGTAGCTGAGTGGGTTCACTTCCCCAGTGACATAACATAGCCTAGGCAACTGTACAACATCGGAAGCCTCTCCTGCAAAGTTCCAATTAATTCAATTTAAAGAAGACAGATACTCTTAAACTATTTGCAGGCATCTTATATATGTACTTGTTTAAAATGCTTCTCTCTCATGAAAAGAAAAGTCAGAGTGTCTCATTGTAATTTTCCATTAGAAAATCATGCAGACCCTAATGAATAATTGCTTGTCCCCACTGTTTTTAAAGAAGCAGCTCAAATATGACACATTCTCATCTCCATGATTTTGCAGAGGATAGGATGTGTAACTCCTATACACTACAATATCTGGCAGACTGAATTGGCTTATGCTACGTATAATTTTAGTCTAATGCAAATAAGAGGGCAAGATTACACATGCCCTATGGCTGGATTGCAAATGATTAGCTATTCTGAAGATAAAATATCCAGCCCTCTTGGCAGCCACCAATTGTCATCGACAATAAGGTGATCACAAAATGTCCCCCTTCTGGGTTCCCTAGCGATCATCTGCATTCTGTGGGGAAACCTGGCAGCAAGTGTACAATTCTGCCATAGTTCATTTCTAACATATACCAAGCGGTATATACAACATGTGACGATCCTCAATTAGTAACGTTTTTTCTAGTGACTAATAAAACACTTTTTGGAAAAAAGTTTTTCTTTTTTTTTTTTACTTTGGACAATCTTAAAAATGTTTAAGTCCCACTAGGAAGCTTATACATAACATTTTATAGTCCCTTATATAATACATTGCAATACTCCTGAATTGCAATGCATAATGCCTGTTAGGGCCTAATTGGCATTTAACAATGGCAGGCCTAGGGGCCTTTGTCGCATCACCATTGACTGCAGTATCTATGGGGTTATTTTGGATCCCGCATTGCAGTGGGCTGTCAGCTGTATATTACAGCTGACACCTGCTACTGATGGTGCGGACACAACTCCTCCAATGGCACATGAAGGTGTAAAATAAACATCACAAAACAGTAAATAACGTAGAAATACTTGCTATCCATAAAAGGCTATGTTCACACGGGGTATTTTGCAGGAGGAATATCAAAATTCCGTTTGCAAGTTTGAGGCAGATATTCCTCTCCCTGCACGCCGATTTTCGCTGAGTTTTTCGCGCCGTTTTTCGCCCGCGGCCATTGAGCGCCGCGGGCATAAAACAGCGCGAAATACGCTTTCTCTGCCTCCCATTGAAGTCAATGGGAGGTCAGAGGCGGAAGCGCCCGAAGTTAGGGCATGTCGCTTCTTTTTCCCGCGAGGCAGTTTTACGGCTCGTGGGAAAAAGACGCCGACGCCTCCCATTGAAATCAATGGGAGGCATTTTCGGGCCGTTTTTGCCGAGTCTTGCGACGCGGTTTCCGCGCCAAAAAACTCGGCAAAATACCCCGTGTGAACATAGCCTAAATATGGCAGAATTGTTTTCTTTTGTTCATTTCGCCCGATAATAAGAGTTAATACAATCAAAATATTTATGTATATTCTAAAATATCACCCAAGAAAACTACCATCACACAACACCTCACGCAGCTACATCATTGTATAAATAAAAAAGTTATGGTTTTTGGCTTTTCACAATAAGATTATTCTGGCCATCTGTACCAATGGGGCACCCACAATTCAGGCAATAAAAGGGTTTAATTACAAACTTTGTGGCATGCAGGGCCTCTTTTCCTCTGCAGCAGCAAAAACCACAGCGAAAATGCTTTGTTACCATACCCATAGTACCACTGGTTGAATTATAGATGTATAGTATACATAGTGGATGAAAGGAGTTAAGACGTAAGGAGACCCATTGTGACTATTTCTCAAGGGGTCACATAAACCTGGAGCCCGAACTGTGTGGCTATCAAAATATGGAAATTGCAGAAACAACTGAGAAAACTTGTCGGTTAGTGCACCAGTGCATAGATATTCATGTTTTTGCTGCTGCCAATAAATGCGTGTATAAAGATTTTTTAGGCAGAACCATGTTGAGCGAATGAAGTGCTAAAGCTATGAACTCCATGGACAGCTTGATAGATGTATCACAAACTAAATTTATATAAAGCTCAACCTGCGTCCAGAAGGTTTTAATCAGTGGACAATGCCACCAAATGTGAGAAAACGATCCCTCATGAGACTTACATCTCCAGCAAAGATCAGGTACTGCCAAACCCTTGCGATAAAGAGCTACTGGAGTTTTGTACCACCTAGTGAGTAACTTATAGTGATAATCTTGCAATTTCACGCACCTTGAAAATCCGTGCGAGTGAGTCAAAACTAAATTTCTCTCCCGTTCAGACAACTGCAGCCCGGGCTCTGACTCCCAAGATGACACGAAGGATGGCAGATCTATCATGTCAAGTGCTATAAGTTGGGAATAAATACTAGAAAATTTGTGTTTTCTCAATTTATGTGTAACTAGATACCTCTCAAACTACGTAAACTCTCTATTTATCTTGTGTTCCTCTAAAAATCGTGAACAGGTCATTTGTATATGATGTACTTGAAGAAACTTAAAGAGGCTCTGTCACCAGATTTTGCAACCCCTATCTGCTATTGCAGCAGATAGGCGCTGCAATGTAGATTACAGTAACGTTTTTATTTTTAAAAAACGAGCATTTTGGCCAAGTTATGACCATTTTTGTAGTTATGCAAATGAGGCTTGCAAAAGTCCAAGTGGGTGTGTTTAAAAGTAAAAGTCCAAGTGGGTGTGTATTATGTGCGTACATCGGGGCGTTTTTAATACTTTCACTAGCTGGGCATTCTGATGAGAAGTATCATCCTCTTCTCTTCAGAACGCCCAGCTTCTGACAGTGCAGATCTGTGACGTCACTCACAGGTCCTGCATCGTGACGGCCACATCGGCACCAGAGGCTACAGTTGATTCTGCAGCAGCATCAGCGTTTGCAGGTAAGTCGATCTTACCTGCAAACGCTGATGCTGCTGCAGAATCAACTGTAGCCTCTGGTGCCGATGTGGCCGTCACGATGCAGGACCTGTGAGTGACGTCACAGATCTGCACTGTCAGAAGCTGGGCGTTCTGAAGAGAAGAGGATGATACTTCTCATCAGAATGCCCAGCTAGTGAAAGTATTAAAAACGCCCCGATGTACGCACATAATACACACCCACTTGGACTTTTACTTTTAAACGCACCCACTTGGACTTTTGCAAGCCTCATTTGCATAACTACAAAAATGGTCATAACTTGGCCAAAAATGCTCGTTTTTTAAAAATAAAAACGTTACTGTAATCTACATTGCAGCGCCTATCTGCTGCAATAGCAGATAGGGGTTGCAAAATCTGGTGACAGAGCCTCTTTAAGTTCCGGAACAGAGGCCTGCATCAGAGACGGGATCTCCCCCACTGTAGGCATCCTATTGTCCAGCATCAAGTCTATAATCTTAATATCAGTAAAACATTTCCAAAGATCTGAACTGGAATTGACTTTAGATGATATGAGTTTTGGCAACACCGCCACCGGCGTCAATGGCGATGGCTTAGGAATCACCCCATCCGTCAAACCATATTTTGCCCATACTGCTAGAGTACCTTTCAATAAAGGATTCGCACAACTTCTTATGTCATGTTGTGTCGGTGCCCATAGTATGGCATAAAAATTTTCTACAGTGTGTAGGGACTCCAAGGCAAGCCCTCCTAGATCCCCTGATGCCGAAGCCATATCCTTCAATGCTAGGAAGTCCAAGACCTCCGTGACGTTTTCGCCTTGAGAGGATGCGGTATGAAATACGCGGTCTCCTCTGTTTCCACAAAAATGTGGAAAAAAGGCATTGCACAGTCCTGAAAAAAGATTTAGGTAAGTAAATGGGAACCATAGTTATGGTATAAAGTAACACAGGAAGTATATATGTCTGAAGCAAGTTTTTCCGTCCTATCCACGAAATGTAAGGAATGTTATAAGAAGCGAGCAGATCTTTTATCTTTCTGAGGAGAGGTTGGTAATTTAAAGCATATAATGAGCTTAGACCTGCAGGTAATTGAATGCCCAAATATTTTACTGAGGCAGAAGGCCAGTTGAATTCAGAAGTAGTTGCTAAATCTCTCGCTTGCCTCATCGGTAATTATATATTAAGGATTTCAGACTTAGTATAATTGACTTTAAAATGAGAAACCAGGCCATATTTGTTGAATGTGTCTAAAATATGTGGAAGAGCACTAACTGGGTTTGTGATGGTAAGTAGCATATCGTCAGCAAAGGCATGTACCAAATGCGATTGCGAATTTACAGTTATGCCCGCAATACGCTCATCTTGTCTCAATGCTTGCAAAAGGATATCCAGTGTCAACATGAACAAAGAAGATGAGAGAGGACACCCTTGTCTGGTGCCATTACCAATAGACAAGGAGGGAGGCAAAACCCCATTCACCCTGATCTTAGCTGAGGGTTTGCTATACAGCGTAAAAAAAGCTTTAAGAAAACTTTCCGGAAATTTACATTTAGCCAGAATAGATGCCATGAAATCCTATGCTACTCTATCAAAAGCCTTCTCTGCATCTGTACTCATGAGAACCAGAGGTATCTTAGAGTCACGTGCTTTCTGAATGTAGTACATCAGTCGAATGGAGTTACGTCGTCCCTCCCTCACCGGCACAAAACCCTGTTGATCTGGATGAACAAGGGCAGTCAGGTATTTACAGATCCGAATTGAAAGTAATTTAGCCCAAATCTTTAGGTCTAGTGTAAAGGATCTGCCAGGCACAGCTTCAGGGTTAACTTCCATAGGTAATCAGTCTTCACCTGAGCCTATCTCTCTGAGACTGACTCCAGCTTCCATCACTCAGGCTGGCAGGCTTAGGAGTGGGAGAGCCTATCGCAGCCTGGCCAGACTCAGCTAGCTCCCGCCCTCTGTCTATTTATACCTGCCTTTCCTGTTCCTCCTTGCTTGTGATTCTTTCCGTGTAGTTTCCTGGCCCAGCTACAGCTCCTAACAATTTGATCCTGCTCCATTCTGACCCTGGCTTTCTGACTACTCTTCTGCTCTGCGTTTGGTACCTCGTGCTCTCCTGGTTTGACTTGGCTCGTTCACCACTCTGTTGCTCACGGTGTTGCCGTGGGCAACTGCCCCTTTCCCTTTGCTTTATATTCCCTTGTATGTTTGTCTCGTGCACTTACTGAGCGTAGGGACCGCCGCCCAGTTGTACCCCGTCGCCTAGGGCGGGTCGTTGCAAGTAGGCAGTGACAGAGTGGCGGGTAGATTAGGGCTCACTTGTCCGTTTCCCTACCCCTATCATTACATAATCACAAGCCCATATACCTAGTCTACCCTGGTCCCTGACACTACTATGGACCCCCTTAAGACCCTGGCTCAGCAAATGCAGGGTCTCTGCCTACAGGTCCAGGCCCTGGCTCAGAAGGTCAACCAGCCTGATGCTACCTTGGTAGTTCCCCTCACCTCAACTCCTGAAACCCACCTCAAGTTGCCTGACCGGTTCTCAGGGGACAGGAGGGCTTTTCTCTCCTTTCGGGAGAGTTGCAGGCTATACTTTCGCTTAAAGCCCCACTCCTCAGGTTCTGAGAGCCAGCGAGTGGGTATAATTATGTCCCGGCTCCAGGACGGGCCCCAAGAATGGGCCTTCTCCTTGGCTCCTGACGCCCCTGAACTTTCCTCCGTTGATCTTTTCTTTTCTGCTCTCGGACACATTTATGACGAGACTGACAGGACTGCCTTTGCCGAGAGTCAGCTTTTGACCTTACGTCAGGGTAAGAGACCTGTTGAAGAGTATTGTTCTGACTTTAGGAAGTGGTGCGTAGCTTCTCGGTGGAATGACCCTGCCTTAAGGTGCCAGTTTAGGTTGGGTCTGTCGAATGCCCTGAAAGACCTGCTAGTTAGCTATCCCTCTTCTGACTCCCTAGACCAGGTTATGGCTTTAGCGGTACGACTTGACCGACGTCTCAGGGAACGACAACGCGAACGTTTATGTGTTTTCTCCTCCGACTCCCCCATGATGCCTCCCGAGGTTCCGTTGCTTCGTTCTTCCCCGGAAGACTCAGAGGTACCCATGCAACTCGGGGCCTTCGTGTCCCCCCAACAACGTAGAGATTTCCGCAGGAAGAATGGTCTCTGCTTCTACTGTGGGGATGACAAGCATCAAGTGAACAACTGTCTTAAGCGTAAGAATGCAGCCGGAGAACTTCCGCGCCTAAGTGATCATCGGGGAGGTCACTTGGGCGCACAGGTATTTCCCGTAAATATGAAACGTAATAAGATCTTGCTTCCCTTTCAGGTCTCTTTTGGTGGTAGGTCTGCTAACGGCAGCGCCTTCGTGGATTCAGGGTCCTCTGCTAATATCATGTCTGTGGAATTTGCTATGTCTCTTGCTATGCCTTTGATTGATTTGCCTAAACCTGTCCCGGTAGTGGGTATCGACTCCACTCCTCTTGCTAATGGTTATTTTACACAGCATACCCCTGTTTTTGAACTCCTTGTTGGCTCCATGCATTTGGAGCAGTGCTCTGTACTGTTGATGCAGGGATTATCGTCCGATTTGGTTTTAGGCCTTCCCTGGTTGCAGTTGCATAATCCCACGTTTGACTGTAATACTGGGGAGCTTACCAAATGGGGTAATGAATGTTTGACGTCATGTTTTTCTGTTAATTCTATTTCTCCCCCTGACGAGGTGAACACGCTACCTGAGTTTGTTCGGGACTTCGCTGATGTTTTCTCTAAGGAGGCCTCCGAAGTGTTACCTCCTCATAGAGAATACGATTGCGCTATCGAATTGGTACCAGGAGCTAAGCTTCCTAAGGGTAGGATTTTTAATCTTTCTTGTCCTGAACGTGAAGCCATGAGAGAGTATATACAGGAATGCCTGGCCAAGGGTTACATTCGCCCCTCTACTTCTCCGGTAGGTGCTGGCTTCTTCTTCGTAGGGAAGAAGGATGGTGGTCTTAGGCCATGCATTGACTACCGTAACCTGAATAAGGTCACTGTAAGGAACCAGTATCCCCTTCCTTTGATTCCTGATCTCTTTAGTCAGGTTCAGGGGGCCCAATGGTTCTCTAAGTTTGATCTACGGGGGGCGTATAACCTTATCCGCATCAAAGAGGGGGATGAGTGGAAGACTGCGTTTAACACGCCCGAAGGTCATTTCGAATACCTCGTCATGCCCTTTGGGTTGTGTAATGCGCCGGCGGTCTTCCAGAATTTCATAAATGAGATTTTGAGAGATTACCTGGGGATATTTCTTGTAGTGTACCTTGATGACATACTGGTGTTTTCCAAGGACTGGCCCTCCCACATTGAGCATGTCAGGAAGGTGCTCCAGGTCCTTCGGGAAAACAAACTGTTTGCAAAAACCGAAAAATGTGTGTTTGGGGTACAGGAGATACCATTTTTGGGTCAAATCCTCACTCCTCATGAATTCCGCATGGACCCCGCCAAGGTTCAGGCTGTGGCGGAATGGGTCCAACCTGCCTCCCTGAAGGCGTTACAGTGTTTTTTGCGGTTCGCTAATTATTACAGGAGATTCATTGCTAACTTCTCGGTCATCGCTAAGCCTCTTACGGACCTCACTCGCAAAGGTGCTGATCTCCTCCACTGGTCTCCAGAGGCTGTCCAGGCTTTTGAGGTCCTTAAGAAGTGCTTTATCTCGGCCCCGGTGCTGGTTCAGCCCAACCAAATGGAGCCATTTATCGTGGAAGTTGACGCATCCGAGGTGGGAGTGGGGGCTGTCTTGTCCCAGGGTACCAGGTCCCTCACACATCTCCGCCCCTGTGCCTACTTCTCCAGGAAGTTTTCGCCCACTGAGAATAACTATGATATTGGCAACCGCAAACTCTTAGCCATTAAATGGGCATTTGAAGAGTGGCGCCACTTCCTGGAGGGGGCTAGGCACCAGGTAACGGTCCTTACCGACCACAAGAATCTGGTTTTCCTAGAATCTGCCCGGAGGCTAAACCCGAGACAAGCTCGATGGGCGTTATTTTTTACCAGATTCAACTTTTTGGTTACCTATAGGACTGGGTCTAAAAATATTAAGGTCGATGCACTGTCGCGTAGCTTCATGGCCAGCCCTCCTTCGGAGGAAGATCCTGCTTGTATTTTGCCTCCCGGTATAATCATTTCTTCTATTGATTCTGATTTAGTCTCTGAAATTGCAGCTGATCAAGGTTCAGCTCCCGGGAACCTTCCTGAGGACAAGCTGTTTGTTCCCCTGCAATACCGGCTAAGGGTACTTAGGGAAAATCATGACTCCGCACTATCTGGTCATCCAGGCATCCTGGGTACCAAACACCTCATTGCCAGAAACTATTGGTGGCCTGGCTTGCCTAAAGACGTTAAGGCCTACGTCACCGCTTGTGAGGTTTGTGCTAGGTCCAAGACTCCCAGGTCCCGACCAGCGGGCTTACTACGTTCGTTGCCGATTCCCCAGAGACCTTAGACACATATCAACATGGATTTTATCACCGATTTGCCTCCATCCCAAGGCAAGTCGGTGGTGTGGGTGGTAGTAGACCGCTTCAGTAAGATGTGCCACTTTGTGCCCCTCAAGAAACTACCCAACGCCAAGACGTTAGCTACCTTGTTTGTCAAACACATCCTGCGTCTCCATGGGGTCCCTGTCAATATTGTTTCGGACAGAGGGGTACAATTTGTTTCTTTGTTTCGGAGAGCCTTCTGTAAGAAGTTGGAGATTGATCTGTCCTTCTCCTCTGCTTTCCATCCTGAAACCAATTGCCAAACTGAGAGGACTAATCAATCTCTAGAACAATATTTAAGGTGTTTTATCTCTGACTGTCAATATGATTGGGTCTCATTCATTCCCCTCGCTGAATTTTCCCTTAATAACCGGGTCAGTAACTCGTCAGGGGTCTCCCCCTTTTTCTGTAATTTTGGGTTTAATCCACGGTTCTCCTCCGTTTCACCTGGTAGTTCCAACAATCCCGAGGTAGAGGTCGTTCATCGGGAACTGTGCACAGTCTGGGCCCAGGTTCAGAAGAACCTAGAGGCGTCCCAGAGCGTACAAAAAACTCAGGATGATAGAAAACGTTCTGCTAACCCCTTGTTTATGGTCGGGGATCTGGTGTGGTTATCATCTAGGAACTTGCGTCTTAAGGTCCCGTCCAAGAAGTTTGCTCCCCGGTTTATTGGGCCGTATAAGGTCATTGAAGTCCTCAATCCTGTCTCCTTCCGGCTGGAGTTACCCCCATCTTTTCGTATACATGACGTGTTTCATGCCTCCCTCCTTAAACACTGCTCCCCGTCCTTGGCTCCCTCCAGGAAACCTCCTGTTCTCGTTCTCACCCCTGAGGGGGTGGAATTAGAGGTGGCCAAGATTGTGGACAGCAAGATGGTCCAAGGCTCCCTCCAGTACCTGGTCCATTGGAGAGGATACGGGCCTGAGGAGAGGACTTGGGTACCCGCCCGGGATGTTCACGCTGGGGCATTGGTCAGGAAGTTCCACCTTCGTTTCCCCAGTAAACCAGGTCCACTTAGAAAGGGTCCGGTGGCCCCTCATAAAAGGGAGGGGGGTACTGTAAAGGATCTGCCAGGCACAGCTTCGGGGTTAACTTCCATAGGTAATCAGTCTTCACCTGAGTCTATCTCTCTGAGACTGACTCCAGCTTCCACCAC